>NW_027108820.1:109695-114971 GCF_000696795.3 Halyomorpha halys | reverse complement strand
AGGAAATAAAAACTGGAGCTCCAAATAAATTATGAGCAAAACCTTCAGGGTTTTCTGGAATAAAATAAACTTCAGAGTGAGTACACTTTAGATATTTCAATATTTTTTTTTTAATGAAATTAGTTTTTTTTTTTTTTTTAGTCTTGTTATAAAATTAGTCCCTTTATTTTCAAAGGAAATAACACATAAATTTTTTTTCACTTTACAGAACTCAAAAATTAATTTTTTGTGTCTTCCAAATAGCCGTCATTTTCGCAGGAAGCATATGTGACAGGCATACTCTCATTTCTTTATTGGTAATTCAATATCCTACACGATTAATTTTTTTTTACTAGATTCACTTATAACGCTTAAAATTGTGTTTTATTTTTTGTATACTCTTAATATAAAAATACAAAGTTTTTAAAATACCCATTCAACAAATAAATAAAGATATTATGTATACATACATCTCTGGACGCTGGCGTGGTTTCTTACCTGAAACAATAATATATATCAGTCATTATATATATTTTTTTAGGATCTATATGAATATATTTTTTGCAATAGAAAATGTGCCTATATGTTGAAAAATAAATCTTACGGTCGGCTGCTCACGAATGACATGGTTGGTGCAAGGTTAGCGCGCCATATAAAATCGATTTGGACTTAGTCCTTTGTTCCAGACCTCCTAAGACAATGTTCATCGCGGCAGCACTGGCCATCTTGCTATCGGCAACTTTGACACCGTCCTTTGGAGACGATCAAGAAGATATCTACAAGAAGATATTCGACGATGTGGATATCGACGGTATTCTGAACAACGATAGAATCCTTGATACTTACCTAAGGTGTTTCTTTAACAGCGGTCCCTGTTCCAACTTAGCCGATACTATAAGGGGTAAGTGTGTAGTCAAGGACATTGGAGACATAATTATATGTTTATCTTTTTTGTTATGGGATGCATGATGCATAATCTTTTATTTTAATTTAACGAATAGGAACTGAAAGCAATAAAGGACCAAACATTTTAGACTATCATGTTGAGTTTTGTTTTAACTGTCGCAATTGGACAGTATTTTTCTTCACTTTGCGTTAATCTTGACCAAGGTTTAATAAAAACGATATAATTTCCATAGGTACTATAAATTGCAAGAGGACATGCGAAGTGGAAGTTATTGTAATACTTTTATTTTAATTGTATTATTTTAATATTTTATTAAGCATATAAAGAAAAAGTGTACTGTTAATCCTTGGTGGATTAATTCAGTCCTGATTCTTTCAAATCAAAATTAATGATATAATTAGAAAAAACTTATATATAATACGATAAGGCTTGAGGCTTCTTGAATAATTTCAGATTTTTTTTTTTTGGCAATCTAGTAAGAAAAATATATTTTTTTAACATAATTGGTATATGAATATAAATATGTAGAAAGGGGGAAACAAATAAGATTTGCAACTAGATTTATTGAATAAATACAAAAATGGTTTAAAAAAATAATATTAAATGGATAAATAGAAAAATAATGCATGGGGCTGAAAATAGGTTTTTGTAGAAATAGTATTAATGGAGTTCCGATATTTTGAATTTCTATTTTTTTAGAGTAATTTTCTTGAATTTGAGATTTACCACTTTAGTTTTTCCTCCAAAATATCCAAGAAATACGAAATAGCTAAATTTAAATAATAAAGGTTCATTCTAAAAACTTTTAGAATTTTTTTTTACTTTATATATTTATTTATTGCTATTTACAACTGTACATTATAATACATTTAGTAAATCTGATCTAAGTTAAATTGGAGTGTTACAGGCCTGTAGGAGAAAAACTACCCAATGGTAGCACTCTAATGACATTTTACAGTAGCTGGTCTAGTGCCCATCTTCTTTTCAGGCGCCTCGGAGGATTGTCAGGAATGGAAGAGGATGCAAAATTAGAAACTAGGGGGTTTGAGTGGTTAGAGAGTTTATAATGGAAGGAGTGATATCTGGTTCGGGCTAGATCGGTTACATAGGGAACATTAAGGTCTTTATGTATGATTTTATTTGTGACAAAGTAAGGAGCATTGAGGATTTTACGAAGGATTTTGGTTTGTAAGGATTGAATACGAGAGGAATTCGAAGGTTTAGTGGAGCCCCTAAGCTCAACTCCATATGTCCAGATTGGTCTTATAATAGTCGAAATCGACGTGCAGTTTCCTGTCTTTTCAGTCTTGTGTGAGGATTCCAGGTTATATTTATTCTCTGAGATTTTATAAAAATTATAAAAAGGTTATACATTTTTTTCCCCCTCCTATTACATGAAAACTGACTAATTAAAATAAATATCTCAACCTATGATTAAGCAATCAATAATAAATTTCCTACATTTCTGAACTCCATATTTTTTGCGTCCTGGTTATCTGCTCTTAATCCGATTCGGAATATTGAATCTTCATTTTACTGACTTTTTTTCACCAGCCTATTTTAAATTATAAGAGTTCGTGAGAATGGAATGTAATCCAGCCAAATTGGGACCAGAAGACGGATCTTGAAATAAAAATCTTACAACCTTTAAGTTTAAATGGAATTCATCATCTGAAAAATAGTAGTGCGACTTACGCTGGATCGGAAACGGAGTTTCCTAACCAATTATCAGTCGAACAAACTGTAAGTAATATTGGTGTTGGTGGGTCTTTATCCAGAACTTTACAAAGATTTATATTACAACTATAAATATTTCTTGAGTATTGAAATATATGCTCATTATTATGAAGAAGGTGATCAGGGTTGCGGTCAAATAAGAACAAAAACAGTTCAAAACTATTATATGCTTCCAAATTAACTCATTTAGAACTTTTCCTGCTTGCTAAATTCTAGACGTTTGGAACTTGGCACAAAAAAAAGTAAATGAATTTTCTAAATTACTTCTAAATTAGTAATATAACAAATATTTAAGTTTTATTGTACTCATGTTTTTTTTTTAAATTAATAATTGCATTAGATTCTATAAAAAGTTTGTTGACTATCTTTTATTCCATTTTATTGTTTGATATAAAAACGATGCAATTAGTTTCTGCAAAATATTGTAAGCTTTATTTACTGCTTCAGACGTTTCTTTGTTGTTTTTGTTTAAAGGCATAGAATATTTTGGTCATGGACTTCTATATTCAGGTGTTTTTGTAGGTTTATCTATCATAGAAACTTTTGTCGTTCAAGGTTTTATTTTTCATGTATCGTTCATTTTTTATTTGGAAATTTCTTTTAAATTAAAAATCTCTTTCATCATTTGTACTTAAGTCTGCTTTAGGACTGTTATGATAATTTGTATAATGTGTAACTGGAATGATTACTATTTACCAGGAAATTTTTATGCCGTTTTTAAAGGTCATAAAATAAAAATATTTTGAGTTAGACATGTTGAATATGTTGGAAAGTTTTTAGTTTTACCATTTACCGAAAAGAATCCAAGTTCAGTAGAACAAAAAAATATATAATAATACAGGTAGTATTTTTTTGCCATCGGTATAATAGTTAACACATATTAACTATTTTTTACGGATCCGGGACGGGCTCAATACCCAATTACGAAAAACATTTCTGAGGTATTCTTTCTTACGTAATATTACACGTTAATTTGCTGCACATTGGGCTAAAATCGTTAAGGAGATAAGGACTGGGGAACATAGATGTTATTACTGAATTGTCCTCGGTGGAAAAACGGGCTACTTGACGTAGGTAAATATGACAAACAGTAATTGCAAAGTAAACATCTGCCCATGTTTATTTATCGGTAAATACCTCTTTCTACACACGTACTGGTTGTAACGAAGATGTTACAATCTCTCAAAGATTTTAAACATTAAAAATAATTAGAGGTAATCTTACCTTCCCTCCTGCCCCCAAAACCACATAAGACGGTTCTTATTTGACCAAGAACTTCACCTATTAATATGGGTGTTTTCGTAAAAAAAAAAAAAAAAAAAAAAAAGTTTATTGCGACCAATAATTGTTATGAATGTATATTTCGAATGTGAGATAGAAATGATGGATAAATTTGTAAAAAGCCCCTTATGATAGCGTTTATGACCAAAATTTTCTATGCTTAGAAACAAGGAAAAACAAACAAACATCTGAAGCCGTCACTAATGCTTACAAGTTCAAGCAGAAACTAATTGCATCCTTTTTATTTGGATAATAAAATGGAAAACTATGGTCAACAAAGATTTTAATTAATTGTTGTATGAAGGTCCAGTTAGAAGGTACAGGTCACAAAAGGTACATTAAAGTTCAGTACGATGGCTGAGACCATCTTTATGCAATCTTTTATGAGCAATAAACATCTTATTGGTTTAGTTCTTTCTTAAGATCATCATTGTTGTATGTTCTACTATTTTTTTTCTTGGGAATGGAAAGGTAAGATTTTCTCCTCTAATTTTTGGACTTGGATCTGCTTGAAAGTGAGATTGTGTTATCGTATATTTTATTATTGTGTTAGTAATATTTGTGCCAAAGAATTAAGTCTCCAAGATCAAATCTTGTAGGTTTTTTAATGAATTTAATTTAACAAATTTTCACACCTATGTTTTTTCTACATAAATTTAGAAGCTATTTCATGGATAGTTTTTATAACTTTCAATGGTATTGTTTATTAAGTTTATAAGATAACTATTCCGACGTTTTTGGATACCACCCCATCAGGACATTTTCCGTCTTTGCTTCAATAATGTTAATATATTCAATTGATTTTTTTATATGTAACAGACCAGAGAGCAGATTCAAATGATGTTTACAAAGATATAAATGAAGTAAAATAAAAAAAAAAATTAAACATTGGTACTTTGCTTAAGCTACAATTATTTTCGTGAATGTATTTACTTTAATTCTTTTGTGTGTTAATTGCTTTCTTTATTATTATTACTATTCTATCACTCATTGTTGTTTTTTCGGCTTTTTATTTGTAATAATGAATCTTTGTAATTCGTGATAAGGAAATAATCCATAATGAGATTTGAGGTGATAAGTGCAAACCTTTAAGATTTCCTCCTCTAATAATTTTTGGACTTGCATCTGCTTGAAAGTGAGATTGTGTTGTCGTCATCATATGAATAATGTAGTAATATTTGTACCCAAGAATTAATTCTCCAAGATCAAATCTTGTAGGTTTTTTAATGAATTTAATTTAACAAATTTTCACCCTATGTTTTTTCATAAATTAAGACGCTATTTCATGGATAGTTTTTATAACTTTCAATGGTATTGTTTATTAAGTTTATAAGATAACTATTCCGAAGTTTTTGGATACCACCCCATCAGG
>NW_027108820.1:99096-106864 GCF_000696795.3 Halyomorpha halys | reverse complement strand
AGAAGCTATTTCATGGATAGTTTTTATAACTTTCAATGGTATTGTTTATTAAGTTTATAAGATAACTATTCCGACGTTTTTGGATACCATCCCATCAGGACATTTTCTGTCTTTGCTTCAATAATGTTAATATATTCAATAGATTTTTTTTATTGTGTTACGGACCAGAGAGCAGATTCATACGATGTTTAAAAGGATATAAATGAAGTAAAAAAAAAAAAAATTTAAACATTGGTACTTTGTTTAAGCTACAATTATTTTCGTGAATGTATTTACTTTAATTCTTTTGTGTGTTAATTTCTTTCTTTATTATTATTACTATTCTATCACTCATTGTTGTTTTTTCGGCTTTTTATTTGTAATGATGAATCTTTGTAATTCGTGATAAGGAATATCCCATAATTTGATTTGAGATAATAATTGCAAAGCCTTAATGGATAATAATGTATATTAATGCTTATAAGATCGTAGGAATATAGGACAAGTTACAGTGCATCTTTCCAGTTTTTCTTGAAAATTGTTTTTTAAGAGGTTACGATTGAAACCCATTCACTATTTTTTTTTTCAAATAACCTGAAAACAATTATTAATCTAACTGATTATACACTTCGCCAACATCATCATGTATCTGGACCATCGGTTGTCCTAAAACGTTAGTTCTACATGGTGGATATTGATAATTCGTAGGTTTATTCTATCCTTTATACAATAATGGAAATATTTATTATATCCTGAGAACATTTACTGAAGAGCAGATCAACCATTCATTATCCTGCAAAGCCTGACTATATGTAGGAAAACAGAACGTGGACTCCTTAACATGGATGAAGCGTGCCGCAAACAGGAATTTTCACTACGTTGAATTTTTTATTAAAAAATTACTGGTATTTATCTAGCAATTGCAAATATGGATCATGTTCTATCCGCATTTAATTGAGTAAAGTTAATGGATTTAAAATCGTGTTGGTAGTAAAGCGACAAAAAAATATAATTTTTTGTCATATTCTACTAAACGAAGCACTGAAAGACAAAAATGGATCAGTCGAATAGTTAAAAGTTGGAAGCCTCGAAGGGAAGGGTTGGTTTTTGCCATTCAAGACCTTTTTATTGCTATTTAGTCTTGAAGAGATGTCTAAAGGACACTACAATATCTGAGAAATGGCGGCAATACTTACTGACGTTTAAATAAATAAATTAATAAAGCATGTTATAAAAGGTTGTGTGATGCTGATGGGTACGGAGCAAGTCCTGGGGTATAGTAATTTAGCAAATATTTGTCATCAGACCTCAGCTATTAGATGCAATCTATTGGATGTTAGGACGCTATATTATATGTATAATCAATTAGGAAATTTTAAAAAGACCCCATCAAACTTATTGGGACAATTCTATTATTACAGACCGCACAGTGCGTCATAAAAAAACCTATTAATTATTTAATTAAATTATTTGTTATAGATTACCAGGAAATAGTTAATTTGCAATGGAAAAAAAAATATGAGAATGAAGACAAGGTGTGCTATGAAAAAATATAGAAATGTATTTAAAGTTTAACATGTATAAGATATACATGTTAACAAAAAAATTAAATTTGTACCGCAAAAACCCTGTAAGGGTCAGGAGCGTATTGTTTTGTAAGTTACTATTCCAACGGTTGTGCAAGGAGGTCATTTAATTTGATGAGATTCACACTCGGCCATTTTTTTGTTTACCCACTTCATGAAGGTTTGTACTCGGAGGGCTCCCGAACCCACAGGGTTGACTAGCACCTACAGTGAAACAGAAAATAATGACCTGCCATAGCCGGATTCGAACTCAGGTTTTGGATTTAATATCTGCATGAAGATCACAGTATCTGCATGATAAGGTCTCATTTGATCAAATTCCTACAGGTGACTTCCACCAACCTGCTTTTTGATATATAACATCTTAGATTATATTAATGTATCCTACAAAACGATATTATAACAGTTGCTTAGTTTAAAAATCATATTGTTTTATTTTGTTTCGGGCATTCTAGGTTGGGGGCTACGTTATGTCAGTACATTTGGAATTGTTTAAATACTGCTAACTACATCATTGATAATAAATTTTATGTCATATTATTTTCTTATTATTGTAAATTTAAGGACCGTTTTCATTGGGCAGGAAGAAATGGATCATTGAAGTAGATAATGTACGGTTAAGTTCAATGAATTTTAATCATTTAAACTTAATTTTTTTGTTTAAATAATATTTATTTTATCCTGATTAAAGTTTCAAAACAGTCTTTATTTTCTGAAAAGTCCCACTTTTTAGCTATTTCGCCCATCCTGAAGGTCAATCTTAAAAATCAATTTACAGTCACATAAATTAATTTAATATTTTCTGGTTGCTCTTCTACTCAAGTCAGGAGCTCCAGAAAAAATTAACCTATTTTTTCACTATTTCATTAATATTATACTCTATTTGTTATGTGTATTGTTATGGTAGCAATATGTAATATATTTAAAAGTTTAATATTAACGAAATGGGGCAATTTTTACTGAAACCAGTGACCTGAGCAGAATACCCTGTAGAATTTTTTTTTTTAAATAATTTATATGAATGTAAATTCGTTTTTAAGATTGTAGTTGAGGATGGCCGCATTGGCCGAAACTTCAGACTTTTCTGGAAATAAAGAATCTTTTGGGACTTTAATTTGGATACAATTGATTTTATTTAAACAATTAAAACCAGTTTATGAATGTGAAAAGATTATATATAAACTAAGTTTGTTTTTCTAAATTTCTACTGGTGATGCGGTGAGAGGGATCTCGAAGAGCTGGGTTCTACCACTCACACGTGGGGGATAGAGTCAGCTCCGGGATCTCCATGTTTATAGTGTAAATATTGTATATAAGTGTGTAAATGTGACTATTTTATTTATTTATTTTTTATGTACATAGTTTGATTATGTTTATTTTCTTTATCCTTCTTTTTGTATATATTTTGAGAGAGATTTTACTTTATTTTACGTACTTTTTTTAAATTTATTTATTTTTATTCTTATGTTATTTTATTTTTGTATGAAAGTGATCAGTTATCACTATTACCTTTTTCTCCAACACCTTTGTGACAGATTGTTATATCTGTCAATAAATAAAGTTTTGAATTAAAAAAAAAAAAACTAATATTATCTAGTTATATTCTTTGATAAAATTTATTGGTAATTGATTGATTTTTAATCGTTTATTTCTTAATAAACACTCACATAGCCGTGAGCTGGTGCAATTTAACGCATTTCGGTCATGATATTGACGTATTTTAATCTACAATGACCGTTCTTGGCGTAGCCATTATACCCTTGTTCCAAACGGGTCATTGTAATAAACTCGAAATTACACCCCCCAGCCCTGTTATTTTCTCGTAATCAGCTAGAATTCTCGCGTGGCTGTTATTGCCATGCTAGACTAGACGTGAATTACACCCTTGGCAAGGCTACTGGTAGATCTACTTTAAGTGTATGTCCTCAAAGGCTCCGAGTTCTCTTTGTGACACTGTCGCGATGAGGCGAACTTCTTTCTTGGTAGCAGTTTGTATGCTGTTTTCATTATCAGCAGTACTCGCCGATGAAGAAGACATTGATGTCTACGAAAAGATACTTGAGGATTTCGATGTTGATACAATAATTAACAATGATAGGCTTTTGGATTCGTATCTAAAATGTTTCTTCAACACTGGTCCTTGTTCGGATATCGCTGAAATGGTCAAAGGTATGTAATGTTTATTGTTGGAAAATAATCGAATTAAAATAATGTATTAGAAGCTGTTATTATTTCGAATATTTAATCGAATAATAGATTAACGGGATAATTTAGAAGGCTTCACATCACTGAATTGAGCGAATTTCACCCGGTAAATATTCAAGCTATAGCATCGCGACGTATAAGATGGGCTTAGTAAAGAGGGATCCTTAAATTTTTGATGAACACTGAACCGACGGGTAAACATCCGAGGGGTAGACCGAAACGTTGATGGGTGGATTGCGTTAAAATTGATTTAGTAGAACTGGGTTTGGAGGGGCATCACTGGAAGGATGTATGTTGAGAGAGAGCAATTGGTGGTATTAGCATCCAATCTTTTGGTTTGCTAAGCTTTTATTATTATTTCAGTTTTTTATCACTTTTTCATTTGTTGTGTTTGATTAATTTCTTGTTTAATTTATACACTTAAACTTGTAGTTCTTTTTAAATTTTTATTGATTTAATTACTAAAAATAGTTTATGGTTTATGTAGTAGTAGTATATTTTTCAGTCCCTTCCCTTTACAGAAAAATATAAACTTTACCTCATCAAATAAGTACAGAAATAACTTAAAGTTTTATTCCATATTCTTCTCTTAAGCTTCAAATATATAAAGCGAGAATTCTAGGTACTAATGAAGTTTGAATCTCAAGATTTATTGAATTTCGGACCCTCTTAAACTAAAAAAAAAAAATAAAAACACCTGGGAAAAAAAATTACAAAAAAATTTGGACGGAAGAAAAAATATCAACGTATCCTACAAAACCACATTGCAATAGTTACCTAGTTTAAAAATCTGATTGTTTTATTTTTTTTTTGTACTTTCTAGGCTGAAGCCACATTGTTACGTTTAGATTTAAGTCTGGCTGTGATATATGATTATTCTTTAATATCAGCCGTGGAACGGAACTGGGCATGAAAAGACCCTCTTGAGGCACACCCAGCCTCAGTGAAGTGGGTACTCTTAGTCTGGCAGTTTAGTGTGTCCGTGACCAAATCATCCGCTTGTTTAAGCTTTAGTACTTATGGAACATTCACTATAAACTTAGAAATGTTATTATTTAATTTAAATCTTTCTTTTATTTTTGTATAAGACGAATTATTTTTTATCTTATTGTATAATACAAATTATTTTTATTTTATTGTATAATACGAATTTTTATTTTATTTTATGGTTTAATACGAATTTTTATTTTATTTTATGGTATAATACGAATTATTTTTTTATTTTATTGTTTAATACGAATTATTTTTTTTTATTTTGTGATATAATACCACATATATTCAAGTTATTTAAACTATACGCTTATTTTTTATTTAGCAGGCTCTAAACCCAATAGACCTAAGCGCTCTTAACAAATTTATTGTGGCGTACTAGTTGCGGTTGAAGGGGACTCACTTAATTGATGGCTAGTATCATTAAACTAGAACGAAATTAAATCAACCCGCTGGTAATAACTTCAAATATAGGCAATGTAGTGGTCGTAAATTAATATCCTTGTAATAGGATTTTGTATTTTAACAGCTACACTTAATGTTGGATCATTTTCTTATCCGTTATCTTTTTGACTTTCTGAACCTATTGAATTATTTCATTATTTTTTATGATGGATCTTCTTAATGAGTTCAGTTTCGTGTTCAGCTGCTGAAAAATTGAATTTTTATTAATGTCTGATCTCTATTTGTTTTAACCCGCCTCTTAAAGAAATAGCAGGAAAGAATTAGCAATTTTTTTTTTTACTAGTAATAATGGTCAATGAGACATTAAATGGGATACCACTCATCTGCTACGTATTGAGAATACTTTGGTAAAAAATAATTCAGGTAGGGTCCGTGTTATTAAGCTCTAGGTTTAAATAAATAATACAATTTTTCACGAGACCGATTTTAATAATAAATGAACAGTACTATTACATGTAATTTCACTACTATTACATGTATGAGTAGTGAAGCTACTGTCATGTTAACTATCACATATATACGAACAAGTTGCCAGTGAACTCTCACATGATCTCTACCTTATTAGCTATAACAGCAAGCAATGATAGGGGGTTAACCTTATTCTCAAAAACTGTTTGGTTTAAAATTGACTCCAATAAAAATGTTTAAACCAATCAAAGTAATGGTGTTTGCATGAGACAGGAAACGGGCAGGTCAACTACACGACACACCACAAAACTAAAATGCAATTCGTATCTTACAGTTCAGCGCACAGAAAAAAAAAATAAAGTAGAGTAGAGTATATTTTTTTTAATAAACTTAATCATTTGCCCATATTCTCAATACCATCCTTAGATTTCTGCAAGCTCATCCCATCTGTGAGAAACATTGTTTATAGCATCTCTGAGTGTTTTATTTGTTGATTTTGAAATAAATATACAGCTATTAATTTAATACATAGATTTCTCCCTAAAATGGGTATTATAAATATTAGAATTTACATAAGTACACGTTACTAATGACACATTGATTGTTCACTAAAATCTAAAATAATTCATTCATTAAGAATCGTTACTTATTATGAATATGATTCCTTCATACAAGTTTGTCGTTTTTTATTATTAATTATATGATTATTGATAGAAATAAATGTGGAATGTTGATATTTTTTTCATGAATTAAATTTATTTTTGGTTCAATATCAATTTTTTTTTTTATATCTCAATCCAAGAACATTGTACTAGAAAAATATAAATCTTAACAGATATACTTTAGTACATAATATTCTATAATTATTTCAAGCCTTAAATACCCGAAGTGTTTTATTATTGTTGCAAAAGTACTTTTGGTTTTTGAAATTAAACAAAGTATTCATGTCCAACGAACATGGTATTAGACGACAACTGAATTGTCAAATTCATATTGATTTTTTAATTCATTGAATTAGAAATTTCTTTATATTTTGATATATTTTTTTTCAAAATTAAAGTGTTTGTACAGAGGTTGTCACAACAATAAGTCATACTTATTGAATTTGAACTCATCTTTAATCCGATTTCTTCACCTCCATGTTATAGGCAAGATACCCGAGGTGTTTTCGACCGTCTGTGGCCTGTGTACAGAGAAGCAGAAGGGACTCTTCAAACACAGTTTGGACATCTTCATCCCTAAGCGGCCTGACGATTGGAAGCACATCCTCGAAATCTACGATCCTGATGGCTCCTACTGGCCAAAGATCAAGGAGTTCCTCGAAACTTATTGATTTTCTTCCAAAACATCCTTATGATATACTTTACTAATAAAGCCACTTAATATTTTAGTTTTATTATTTTTCGCATCTTTTCATCTAATTATCCTAACTACTGGTCTTGAATAAAGGGTAGGGGTATGAGAGTTATACAGAAGTATATTTATTTCCCATATAATATTCATGAACTTTATAACAGTATTATATGTCCATGCGGATGATTTGATATAAACAATTTTTAAAATTTAGTAATTTTATAATAATGTTTGTTCTAATTATAAACAAAATAATATTATTTGTACTATTTTGTTTACAATCATGAATAGATACAGGTATTTTAAAGATTAAAGAACTTCTAGATTATAAATATATTTATGAATGTATTACTTATTTTTCTTTATGAAATGAACTATCAACTGTTTTTTTTTTTTAATTTTACATTTTTTTATTGGCGCTCTGAAGGAGATAGGTTCCCTTAGTTTTAATACTTATAGAATATTCCAGATTACATATTCACTTAAGTGTAATACATATATTAGGTATTAATTACTTTTGCTATTACTTATTTTTAAGCTTTGCAATCTTACCTCCTGTAAATATAATTCATTCCTCCACTTCATAGCGAAAACAACCTCTTAACAACGTGATGAGTCATCTTATTTATTTAAATCATTTGAGCTCATTGACCATTGTGATAATATTTGTTTTGTACATACGGTTTTCAAAGATAAAAACAAATTTAAATTTCCTATTAAGAAATAAAAACAGTAATTCCTGTACCTTTTTTATTTTTTTCTAAAATTTCTGTTATATTCTT
>NW_027108820.1:93398-99046 GCF_000696795.3 Halyomorpha halys | reverse complement strand
CACTAAAATCTAAAATAATTCATTCATTAAGAATCGTTACTTATTATGAATATGATTCCTTCATACAAGTTTGTCGTTTTTTATTATTAATTATACCTTGGATTATTGATACAAATAAATGTGGAATGTTGATACTTTTTCATGAATTAAGTTTATTTTAGGTTCAATAACAATTTTTTTTTATATCTCAATCTAAGAACATTGTACTAGAAAAATATAAATCTAAAAAGATATACTTTAGCACATAATATTCTATAATTATTTTAAGCCTTAAATACCCGTAGTGTTTTATTATTGTAGCAAAAGTACTTTTGGTTTTGGAAATTAAACAAAGTGTTCATTTCCAACGAACATGGTATTAGACGACAATTGAATTTTCAAATATATATTAATTTTTTAATTCATCGAATTAAAAATTTCTTTATATTTTGATTTTTTTTTTTTCAAAATTACAGTGTTTGTACAGAGGTTGTTTTAACAATAAGTCATACTTATTGTTTGAACTCATCTTTAATCCCATTTCTTCACCTCCCTGTTATAGGCAAGATACCCGAGGTGTTTTCGACCGTCTGTGGCCTGTGTACAGAGAAGCAGAAGGGACTCTTCAAACACAGTTTGGACATCTTCATCCCTAAGCGGCCTGACGATTGGAAGCACATCCTCGAAATCTACGATCCTGATGGCTCCTACTGGCCAAAGATCAAGGAGTTCCTCGAAACTTATTGATTTTCTTCCAAAACATCCTTATGATATACTTTACTAATAAAGCCACTTAATATTTTAGTTTTATTATTTTTCGCATCTTTTCATCTAATTATCCTAACTACTGGTCTTGAATAAAGGGTAGGGGTATGAGAGTTATACAGAAGTATATTTATTTCCCATATAATATTCATGAACTTTATAACAGTATTATATGTCCATGCGGATGATTTGATATAAACAATTTTTAAAATTTAGTAATTTTATAATAATGTTTGTTCTAATTATAAACAAAATAATATTATTTGTACTATTTTGTTTACAATCATGAATAGATACAGGTATTTTAAAGATTAAAGAACTTCTAGATTATAAATATATTTATGAATGTATTACTTATTTTTCTTTATGAAATGAACTATCAACTGTTTTTTTTTTTTAATTTTACATTTTTTTATTGGCGCTCTGAAGGAGATAGGTTCCCTTAGTTTTAATACTTATAGAATATTCCAGATTACATATTCACTTAAGTGTAATACATATATTAGGTATTAATTACTTTTGCTATTACTTATTTTTAAGCTTTGCAATCTTACCTCCTGTAAATATAATTCATTCCTCCACTTCATAGCGAAAACAACCACTTAACAACGTGATGAGTCATCTTATTTATTTAAATCATTTGAGCTCATCGACCATTGTGATAATATTTGTTTTGTACATACGGTTTTCAAAGATAAAAACAAATTTAAATTTCCTATTAAGAAATAAAAACAGTAATTCCTGTACCTTTTTTATTTTTTTCTAAAATTTCTGTTATATTCTTACCCAGCCCAACATTATCTCGCACAAGGCTGTGCACCGAGCAGTTTGTGGGGATGTGCGATACTGTTATAGTACAAGAGCCGGGAAGAAAAAAAGGCAGATATCTCACCCCAACTTTTGATTACTTTAATGAAAACTATGATTAATAGTCAAAATTGATGAGTCTGACAAGTATAGGTAGGGGGAATAAAAAATGGTGGCTGTTTCAAAGCAATAAAAAAAACCTAATTTTTCATTCGGAGCTCTATATTTTAAAAACTAGAAACAACACAAGAAAACCTAAGAGAACGTCATTTAAAGAATAGTAAATTTGCTAAAATATGATCCCTAATAGAAATATTTATATTGAATAGTTTTGGAGATATAGCTTTTTAAAAAGCAACATTTTATAAAAATGTTGTAAGGGACGTACTAAAAAGATCACTAGTTAGTGAATTTATTTTGAAAACTTTATATCTCAAAAACCATTTGACGTACAGATGTCTATTAGCACTCAAATTAAAGCTAGTTTAATGAACTATAAAGTAGTTTATCTTCGTATGAGTAATAGTGTACTTGAAATTTGCTAAAATAAATTGATTTATAGTTGTTCGGACATATTTTCATTTGCCAAATTTATATTCATATGTGAATATCATAAAACTACTACCTCTACGAATATAAGTGTCATAAACTACTTTATAGTTAGTTAAATCTCCTTTATTTTGAGTTTTGGCAGACATATGTGCGTCTTATGGATCTAGAGATATATTTTTTCAAAAATCAAGTATTTTATACGAACAACTAGAAATTAACATTTTGTGAGTTTATTTTGTCATATATCATAAAAATTACTATTCCTACAAAGATAAACATTATTCACTATTTTCTAGTAAGTTTAACTAGCTTTAATTTTAGTGCTAGCAGACATCTGTAGATCCAATGGTTTCTGAAATAAAGTTTTTCATAAATCAAACTTATTGTCCGAACAACTATAAATCAATTTATTTTAGCAAATATCTTGAAAACTACTATTCCTATGAAGTTGAAGGTCATAAACTACTTTATAGTCCATTAAACTAGCTTTAATTTTAGTGCTAAAAGTCATCATACGTCACATAGTTCCTGAGATATAGATTTCTCAAAATAAATTAACTAGTTGGTAGTTTTTAAGATAAGGGTTCTCTATGAAAAATTAATGGTTTTTTAAGGTTTTGAAACCTTAAACTCATCAGTTTTGACTAGTAATTATTCATAGTTTTCATTAAAGTAATCAAAAAATTGGAGTGAGATAATTAACTACTTTTTTCTTCGCGGCTGTTGTACTAAAAGGATATTTAGGATAAAAGGCGTTTGTTCTAAAACCACGTTTTTCGAATTAACCATGTGAAGTTTTGTAAATGATTTAAACAATACGCGAAATTAGCTCTCATATAATTCTTTATAGAAGCCTGGATGACCTCACGAGGACTACTGGATTCCTCAATTTATTCCCTGACCCAGCATCTAAGGTAAAAAGGCCGAATATAAATCCCTCATATATTGTGGTACTAATATTCAATACTGCGTACCAAAAGACAATATAAATAGTTCATAGTCCTAAAAAATTCATTCTAGAAATTTACTTCAGTTACCTAATCCCCAATTTCTGATTACTTTAATGAGAACTATGTATAATTACTAGTCAAAATTGATGACCCTGCCAAGTAAAGGTAGGGGGAATAAAAAATGGCGGCTATTTCAAAACAATAAAAAAAACCTAATTTTTCATTTGGAGCTCTATATCTTAAAAAGCAGAAACAACACAAGAAAACTTAAGAGAACGTCATTTAAAGAATAGCAAATTTGATAAAAGATGAGCCCTAATAGAAATATTTATATTGAATAGTTTTGGAGATACAGCTTTTTAAAAAGCAACATTTTATAAAAAAAATTGTAAGGGGCGTACTAAAAAGATCACTAGTTAGTGAATTTATTTTGAAAACTTTATATCTCAAAAACCATTTGACGTACAGATGTCTAATACCACTCAAATTAAAGCTAAAAGTGAACTATAAAGTAGTTAATGATGTTTATCTTCGTATGAGTAATAGTTTAGTTGAAATTTGTTAAAATAAATTGATTTATAGTTGTTCGGACAAATTTTCATTTCCCAAATTTATATTCATATGTGAATATCATAAAACTACTACCCCTACGAAGATAAGTGTCATAAACTACTTTATAGTGAGTTAAATGTCCTTTATTTTGAGTGTCGGGAGACATATGTACGTCTTATGGATTTAGAGATATATTTTTCAAAAATTCCAACATTTTATACGAACAACTAGAAAATAACATTTTGTGAGTTTATTTTGTCAAATATCATAAAAACTACTACTCCTACAAAGATAAACGTTATGAACTATTTTGTAGTAACTTTAATTTGAGCGCTGGCAGACATCAGTATGTCCAATTGTTTCTGAAATATAGTTTTTCATTAATCAAATTTATTGTCCGAACAACTATAAATCACTTAATATCAAAAAATATCATGAAAACTACTATTCCTACGAAGGTATTGGTCATAAACTTCTTTATAGTCCATTAAACCAGCTTTAATTTGAGTCCTAATAGACATTTTTACGTCTCATAGTTCCTGGGATATAGGTTTCTCAAAATAAATTAACTAACTACTAATGTTTCAGTAGATTTTTAAGAATATTTACTTTTTAAAATGCTATATCTCGAATTACGACTATTGGACGTAAATAGCTCATTTAGGGCTAATATTTTAGAAAATTTACTCTTCTTTAAATAATGTTCTCTTAGATTTTCTAGTGTTGTTGGTAGTTTTTAAGCTTTGAGCTCCGAATGAAAAATCAATGTTTTTTTAAGGTTTTGAAACAGACGCCATTTTTTAATCCCCCTACCTATACTTGGCAGACTCATCAATTTGGACTAGTAATTCTACCTAGTTTTTATTGAAGTAATCAAAAATTGGGGTGAGATAACTGCCTTTTTTTCTTCCCGGCTCTTGTACTAAAAGCAGTACTTTGACAACAATACAAATGTCAAACAAACTAATTTCTGATCAAGCACAAATATGCAATTTTTGTGACATAAATTTATGTGAATAAATCGGATTGGACCAGACCAATGGCGAGTGTGAATCGATTTGTGTTCTAACTTATTTTATCACCTTGACTTATTTATTCATTAACTTATTTATTCATTTAAGTATTTCTTTTAACTAACATTTTTTAATACATATATTGGTTTGTTTTAAAACTTTCGAGTTTAAATGTTATTCAAATGGTAATTCCTTTTTAAAAAAATTAAAACCATTTCTATATTTTTCTGGTCATTATTATTTAATGCATCCGATACACTCGGTCCCACTCATAATCTATTTAAGTTCATGGGATAGAAATGACATTCTTCTAATATGTGACTGACTGTAAGTACACTTTTGCAGTATTGACATTTTGGCGGTGGTTGCTTATTGATCAGGTATGCATGAGTTACATTCGTATGACCTATTCTTAATCTGGTAATAGCTACCTCCTCCCTGCGATTGGAATGGTTTGATGTGGTCCATGGTTTAATCGTATTTTTAATAGTTTTTAATTTGCTTGGCGGAATTTCATTCCACATGGTTTGCCAACTAGCTGATATTTCATTTTTCATCGGAAGACTTATTTCATTGGGTGTCAGAACGGCCGCGCCCCGACCCGGAAGGGCAAGTGATTTTACATGGGTTATTTTAATTTTAAATTAATATTTTTAAATCTGTTTTACGCATCAAATGTTGGTATCGTATCACTGGAGAGGGTCTGATAGAGTGAGTTAGGGAGACTAAATTTGTCGATTAAATGAAAGAAATTTTTCAAACGGGATGAAATTGTTAAATAGAAAAAAAAAAGTATTCAGTGTGTAGACGAGTATTGGTTGTAAAAGGAAAAGGTAGGCGGGGGGATGATTGTTATAACATGTAAATACATGCATTATATATATATATATATGTCCGATCATGGATTGATTAGTATGCTCTGTATTGTAACCAATGTATTTGGGCTGCATGGCTAAATAAAGCATTTCTCTCTTTCGACAATTCATTAGGGATGTATTATTATTTTTTGATTAACTGTTAGTGATTTGGG
>NW_027108820.1:91666-93242 GCF_000696795.3 Halyomorpha halys | reverse complement strand
TGGGCTCCAATCGCTGCTTTAAGTGCTATGAAGACCATATGCAGTGAGGGCTGGTTGTTTGTCACCGTACCACTTCACCGCATTAGTATATTATGGTTCTCGCTGGACGCAGAATATAATGTTATTTATTATTATTTTTTTTTTTACTGTAACCTTCTTAGTAGGATTGAACATTTTATAATTTGTTGCTTTCTCATACTACATAGTAACTTTTAGGACACGATGAGAAGTAATGCGTTTCCATTTTATGTGTGGAATTTTTTTTTTAATAATTTGTTTATTGTTATTTACAACTCTATACATATATACAAATCAAGTAAATTTGCTGTAAGTGATATTATCACATGATACAAACATGTGGAGAATCTACCCATTCATAGAAATCAAAAAACATTTCTAAAGGAGAAGATCTTGAGGCCATCTTCTTTTCAGATGCCTAGGAGGATTATTCGGTAGAAATTAAGGTTGAGCAGCAAAAAATTGATTTCATTGTTTCAATAAAATGTGAAGGGAGAGATGAGAATTGAGGGCCCGAAAGGAAATCTCTTGCTCTAACTCAAATTACAAAAAAAAACCATAAGTTAAATTTTCTAACTCAAGTTGGAGGGACTATAGAGGTACGAAAAATCTTAAAAACAAAAAAAACATATTTGAATGGCAATATTTTGAATGAAATCTAATTCCACTTTTTAGGTATTGTTTTGTTCATGAAATAACTACACACACTTAATTTAGCTAATTTAAAATGTAACAGGGATGTCGTATTATAAGTGATAGATAGTCATTACAACCATCCCAGTATGCAAGACGTCTTTCCTGCAATGTGGGTCGAAACTTTGGTTATTAAACATAGCAATAGTATAACATTTCTTAACCATAACCCAAATCATCTTTTACAGTAATTCACATTCGGTCAATCATCTGTATATAATAAGAAATATCATTAAAAAAATATTATTTCTTTTTTTTATATAATTGTTTGATATTAATTTAATATTTTTTTAAAACAGATAAATTCCGCGAGACCTTCGGAGAGAGAGTTCACTATGAAGGGCCTCTTACTACAAGAGCCGGGCAGAAAAAAAGGCAGTTATCTCACTCCAATTTTTGATTACTTTAATGAAAACTATGTATAATTACTAGTCAAAACTGATGAGTCTGCCAAGTATAGGTTTGTTTAGAAACGAGTTGGTTTGGGTGGTTCTGGCCAAATCGGCAACATAGGGGATATTGAGGTCCTGATGGATGATTTGATTTGTGACAAAGTAAGGAGCATTAAGGATTTTACGAAGGAATGTGTGGAATTGAATTAGCAATAATGCATGTTATGTATTTTTTGTATTTGAATACTGAGTTTTTTAGGACGACCTAAAAAAATAATACGTATTCAAAACTTTAACCTACTAACATTTTCGGTTCGGATGGGACTCAATGACGTTCTGTCTGATCTAGGACATGTCTTCAGGTGAGGTCCATACTCTTCAGTTTTCCATTCCGGTTTTTTGTGGGTTTGTTTGGTTCAACTCTATGAAGCGGATAGTTTCTGTTTTTATTAAATTTTTCATTTAATGTTTAC
>NW_027108820.1:90752-91616 GCF_000696795.3 Halyomorpha halys | reverse complement strand
TGGGCTCCAATCGCTGCTTTAAGTGCTATGAAGACCATATGCAGTGAGGGCTGGTTGTTTGTCACCGTACCACTTCACCGCATTAGTATATTATGTTTCTCACTGGACGCAGAATATGTTATTTATTTATTTATTTTTTTTACTGTAACCTTCTTAGTAGAATTGAATATTTTATAATTTGTTGCTTTCTCAAACTATATAGTAACTTTTAGGACACGATGAGAAGAAATGCGTTTCCATTTTATGTGTGGATTTTTTTTTTTTTTTTAATAATTTATTTATTGTTATTTACAACTGTATACATATATACACATCAAGTAAATTTGCCGTAAGTGATATGACATTATACAAACATGTGTAGAATCTACCCATTCATAGAGCTCAAAAAACATTTCTAAAGGAGAAGATCTCGAGCCCATCTTCTTTTCAGATGCCGAGTAGTATTTTTAGGTAGTGAAGGAGAAACCTGGTTAGAAACGAGTTGGTTTGGGTGGTTGGGAAGTTTATTATGGAAGGATTGGTATCTGGTTCTGGCCAAATCGGCAACATAGGGGGCATTGAGGTCCTGATGGATGATTGGATTTGTGACAAAGTAAGGAGCATTAAGGATTTTAAGAAGGAATGTGTGGAATTGAATCAGCAATAATGCATGTAATGCATTTTTTTTTTATTTTATTTGAATACTGAGTTTTTTTAGGACGACCTAAAAAATAAAATACGTATTCAAAAGTTTAACCTACTAACATTTTCGGTTCGGATGGCACTCAATGACGTTCTGTCTGATCTAGGACATGTCTGCTGGTTAGGTCCATACTCTTCAGTTTCCCATACCGGTTTTTTGTGGGTTTGTTTGGTTCAACTCTA
>NW_027108820.1:78869-90692 GCF_000696795.3 Halyomorpha halys | reverse complement strand
TTTTTATTAAATTTTTCATTTAATGTTTACATCTTTTTTTCTAATTATCCCGGGCTTCCATAAATGAATATTTCAGAAAAAAATAGGTATTTTCACGAATTCCTCTCTCCAGCAAGACTGCTAATCGTCTTAAGCCAACCCAAAAATATGAAAATAATTATTAAGATTATTACTATCGGCATCTATATTGATAAAAAATATTCTTAATCCGGGTATTTTTTTTTAAATTTTATTTTACATGAGTATAATATTTTATTCCCTAGTACAGAAAAATGCAAATAGTTTTAATTATTTTAAATTATAGCGAAGAGTGAATTGAGATTTTATTTTAGTCTGAATTATTTTGTTTTATTTAATTATGCATTTTTATCGATATTACAATATCCCCTGAAATTTATTAATTAATGATATTTAGTGTGAAATTCTTTGTTATTTAAAAATATAATCTTTAACATAATCATGTTTTTTTTTAAAAGTTCATTTGTTTTCAAAATCTATTCGGTATTGGAATATATCCATCCGATGATCGAAAATGGTAAACAGAACCTTTTTTATGGATTAGCTTTGAAAGTGGAATAAGTATTATTTCTTTTTTCCCCCTAATTGGAAATAAAAATTATTTTTTCCAGTTTTTACTGGCAGATCAAATTAAGAATTTATAGTTTGCTTTAGATGCGTAATTAATTAGATACACCATAATTATTCTCTAAGAATCACCGTTTTGGAGATAAAGACGAAAAAAAGATCTAATTCGTTACTTCATTAAATTATTTAGCTTATCAGGGTTAATTAGCTAAATCACCTTAAAGTTGTTTTGATATCGACTTATATTTTTACGCGAGATAAATCGATTCCTTACGTCATTAAAGGGTTAAATAAGTTATTTGATTTGTCAAAAATATGCCAAGATAATAATTGCAATATCAAGGATTTTATTTTTTATGGATTTTTTTTAAATGAATGTTTGCCACAGTTAATAACGCCTACTGGTGTAATAATGCTGATATGTCGCCCTGGATGATGGATGATGGTACAAGGGATCTGGAAGGAGGTGTGAACCTCAGTAGCTTGTCCATCATCAGATAACTGATGCTATATAACACGTGCTTTGGAAGCATCAGATAGTGTATCAGATGGTTTAACAATCATCCCATAATTCATTGCTCCTAGTTTACTTTCTAAAATGTAAATTTCTTCATAATTCTAAGAATTGTCAATTTGATGCCGTTGAAAAAGATAATCTTATTTTGGTATACCAATGTTCTCTTATTGACTAGCCGAAATTAAGGATTAATTCGAGTATATGTTAATTTTTTGAATGGAACATTTAATAGTTTTCAAAGATCAATATGTATCATTATTCCAGAATAATCTTACAATTGTCCACTAAATGAAAAATAATATTTGTAATTAAAATATTTCGCAAGGAATTATCTTTATACTCCTTTAATATTAATTATTATAAGCCTTAAATTAAAAAAAAAAAAATAGTGATACTAATTTCTTCTTTTGGTCACCATCCAGATGTTTTCGTTATTATTTTCACTTACCTATTTATGGAATTTATCTTACGGAGAGGAATTGCAATGGTTCAAAATTTTGAAATCGTGTTTTCGAATGATTTCCACGTTTTAAAAAATAAAATAGTTTCAGAAAACGGTATGTATGTCTGTTAACAATGAACTAAAAACTAACAGACGTACGAAACTGAAATTAGATACTTTTTCGGGTGTATACTTGTGAATTGACTGCAATATTTTCAATAAAATTGACTGATCGGAAGTCCACTTTATAGAATCGATTTTTCACATTTTTGTTTCGATTTCCTAACGATTTCCATTAAAGTCGAATTTTCTTCAATATCAGATTGGTGTTATCCTTATTGAATTAGTTCGACATGGCATAAATGATTAATGAAAACTATTCTTAAGTTCTTTTATTTTTTTTTATGTTATTAAAAATAAACTATCATTTTTCAATTATAAATGTGAAAATATAGAATTATAGAAAATATGTAAACAGGCTGGAATTGAAAAAATACCGTGACCACCCGATCTCTAAAGCAAACACAAATTTTTACTCTTTCTTTTTCGTTTTATATGTAAACAGGCTAGCTGAAAAACCAAAAAGTGTCTAGTTAGATTGGCATATAAAACTATTGGCTCATATCTACGACAAAACTTTTTCGGCACCCTACTATGACTAAAATGTCTTGCATATAAAATCTATAACTAACCTAATGTACGGTAAAAAATGTATTTCTTTTTCTGTTACACCTGAAAAAAAATATTTTTTTTTTTTAAATTAAAAGAGAATTATGAGATTTTAATGTAAAAAGTTTTGAATCTGAGACCTTTTGGGAAACTGATTCCGACCCAGTTGACATTGTCGTTAGTTGGAGGATATATGGTTACTTTTCTGTCTAAGATGGTTGACCTTAAAATCCTCACAAGATAAAAAAACTGGCTTCAAGATTACTACCTAAACAGAGGGGAGGACAGAACTCATCAGAATGCTAGAACCATATGGTGCTTGATATAGTGGTTTCAAATGATAGGGTCCACTGTGGTGTGGGTGGCAACCCTTTATGTTTGCCTCCCACGACCCACAACCTTTTTGACGGTTGTCTCTCATCCACGAGATCTTGGATTTACTTTTTATTTTAAACCGGTAGGAGTGTCCTACTTTTTTCTTTCCTAAGAGATGTACCATGAGCATTTGTCTCATGGTAGACCTTTTGTACAATATTTTTTTATATAATTATATGTTGGATGATGACAAAAATCTTTACGATTACTTTCAATGCGATCTGTAATTGGAATTGTAAATTGTAGCTCCTCTATCAGAGGTTTAAGAAACAAGATTTCGTAAAAGATCTAAGATCTTCTTCAGGAGTAAGAGGAATGCTCAGTCAGTCCTTTGTGAGGAAGCCAGAGCAAAACTGAATTAAGTATAGATCTGGAAGTAAGAGGGAGTAACAATAACACCATCAAAAGGTAGACGAAAGTATGGACAAAATAGATGAAATATTTGGAAAATATAGGTGTTTATGTCCAAATATGACAAAAATGCTCAAGGCTACAACACTCCCGGAATAATATTATATTTTCATAAAGTTCATTCATTTCTTGGTATATGTAATATTAATTGCCTGTTGTAAACCGTAATCGTAAAATTCATCAAATAGAGAAATAAGTTTTTCAAAATTTTACAAAAGTTGAAGCTATATCAAATTCAAACAACTTTAATTGTATTTTTCTTTACTTCAATTGTTACCATCTTTATTACAGGGATTGCTTAAGACGAAATCTTTACGCTGCTCTCCACCAAAATAGAATTAAGATCTGTAATATCTGATGCTATGATACTTAATAAATTGCTAAAGCAATATAATTCAATCTATTAGTGTACTAAAATAAATTAGCTATAAATGAATAGTACACATAATCTAATTATTTTATATTTCCAAAAATACTAATTATAAACAATATTGAGCCAGCTCTCATATCCGCCCGAGGTACTGGGGCTCTAACAGGTACCCTATAAAGGAGCATCTAGAGATTTGAACGAAAGGTTGTCCGTACAATTACAGGAGCTATTTGGGATCTGAGATTTTTCACATGGGAGAGTAGAACTAACAGTGAACTGCGTGCAGAGACTGGTCATGTTGTTCCAAGCAATCTATCAGGACACCTCTTCACAGCAATGAATGCCAGAATATTGGCAAGAGACAACGTGGGAGGCCAAAAACCAGATGGATAGAAGAATCGACAAATATGCGAAAGAGCTACGTACAGAAAACTGGAAAGCAGTTGCCTAAGTTACGCAAGCTTTGAGAAGGCTGCGGTGGGCGGCCAAATATCTACAAGGTCTTTATAGCCAACATAAAAAAAAAAAATGATGTGCCAAAAGATGTATTATATATTTTTTTTATATATATATTTCGTTGCATTTTATTTCTAAATTAGTTAGCTTTGATGTTATAAAAATGTAATAGACGTAAAAAACAAATACTGAAAACATTGAAATTGGAAGATGATTGGATAGCAGTCATAAATATTTTTTTTTTAATATTTATTTATTGCTATTTACAACTGTACATTATAATACATTGAGTAAATCTGATCTTAGTTAAATTGGAGTGTTAGGCGTGTAGAGAAACTACCCATTGGTAGCACTCTAATGACATTTTACATTAGCTGGTCTCGTGGCCATCTTCTTTTCAGGCGCCTCGGAGGATTGTCAGGAATGGAAGAGGGTGCAAGATTAGAAACTAGGGGGTTTGAGTGGTTAGAGAGTTAATAATGGAAGGAGTGATATCTGGTTCGGGCTAGATCGGTTACATAGGGAACATTAAGGTCTTTATGTATGATTTTATTAGTGACAAAGTAAGGAGCATTGAGGAAGGATTTTGGATTGTAAGGATTGAATACGAGAGGAATTCGAAGGCTTAGTGGAGCCTCAAAGCTCAACTCCATATGTCCAGACTGGCCTTATTACAGTAATGTATATCAGTATTTTGTAAAGTGTTGGAAGTTAAGACCGTTTGTCTAGTAAGTGCTGTAATAGTCGAAATCGACGTCCTATCTTTTCAGTCTTGTGTGAGGATTCCAGGTTAATCGTTTGTCCAAATGTAGTCCAAGGTAGCGGATCTGTTCGACAGGGGTATAAAAATGTTTAAATCTTAAGGAAGCATAGATTATGATTTAAATAATTATGATGTACACTAATTTCCACGAATGTACCTGTTGAACAATGCATACAAATTAAAGGGGAAAAAAGACATTATTTGCAATGAATAATTAGGTTAAATTTAAAACTAATATTTTGAATAATTAATTAAAATTAGTTATTCTAATATATTATTGAAAGAAAAACTGATGATAAACACTGAATAAATAGCATAATGATATTAAAATAACATAGTCAAGGTTACCTATTGAATCAATTTATTAGCCTTAATTGGATAAAAGTCTGGCATTCGAGCGTAATTCTGACCAAATCACCTCCTTGCACAATTATTGGTCTAGTGATAGACCTTACAAAATACTGCACTCTTCCAGGCCCTTTACAGCTTGTAGTGGTACACATTTTTTAAAATAAAAATTATTAAATTTATTACAACATTACCCAAATCATTATCATATTTTCATATGGATAATCCTTGATAATTATAAAATAACAATGAGGATGTAATCATGCAATCTAAATTTATTATTCTTATTTATCCTGATATCAAATACGGTGAAACTTAATCAACACTGAATGAAGTTTCACCATTAAATGCTACATGGAACTCAAGATTTGATTATTTTTATTATTATTTTATGGGCAACAGACCATGGTGGCCTAAGTCCTCGCGGATGGATTGTGTATTAGGAAATACATTGCACGTTTTTTTTCGCAGGGTGGGTTCGTCACTCCCACGCGTATTTTTTGTGGCGTTGGCTAACGGACCTCACAAATGCCCGGGGGAGGTTGTCAGTGAGTTTTGCATTATTTTCTGCTTGAAAAAGCCCAGTTATTTATTTATACAACCTAATAAATAATGAACGTAGATGTCCCGCAAAATTAGGGACGGGTAGGAACAATTGTTGGGATCAACGTTCATAATATAATATGATGATAATTTGGTATGGAGAGAATCCATTGAATCTGGCTTAAGTACGATTCCCTATTATAATCCACTAACCTACTTCTCGATCTGTTTCTTACATTTAAAGTTAATGTTTTCCTTTCAATGTTGATAAGGAAATAACTAATCTTAAAAGTTCATTTAAAATGAAAATATTTTACATTTTTATAGTCGTTTTTGTAATGCGTTTTAAGAACTCTAACTGCGAAATATAATTAACTTGAAGTTGTGTAGGCAGAGATGACCGTTTATTTTTTTGCATTCCTGAGAACTAACGAGTCACCTATGAGAATAACAAATGACAAGCTGGACTCGAAGGCGCCTGAAAGGTTGAGATTTTGTATGTGGGAGGATCACAGCAGCCGTTCTTCCAGGATAGCGATACATTTGATCCGAATGATAAAACTGATTCTTAAATAACAAGAATTCTCTAGTAAACCTTCTGGTATTTTTTTTTTTTTGGCTATGCTATATTTATGTTATTAATTCATTTTATATAGTACAATTAAAGTTTATCTTTTGAAGCTATATCTTTAAACCACTGAAGATACTTCACAGTATGAAGGAATTAGCAACAACAAAAAAGAATCATTTAATATTAGAAGATGGCCAGGGTTGCGGTCAAAAAAAGAACAAATAGCTTCTAACTATTTATTGTCCGATGTTTCGCCCCACTTTATTTATTTTTACTTATTATTAGTTACTTTTTTTTACAATAATTCTTATTATATTCTATATTGTATTAACTACCCTACCTATATTTTCTTCAGTATATACTTGTATTATTAGTAATGATATGTATCATTCTAATTTTACTTAGTTATTCCTAAATTAGAAAATTATTATAGTTATTATTATTATCGTATTTCTGTATCTTTCTCTTATTATTTTTCATATTCTTATGACTTCTTCCTGTATACGCGACGTATTTGAAATAGAAATATAACCGTCAAACGGCCGGCCACCTCCCCTCCACTCCTCCACGCTTCCTCTTTATTGTCAGCTTCCGTTCAACCTTTCGCTATGAACAGGTAGGTGGTCTTGATTTGTTCTTTTCTCATTTATTGACATTTAATATCATTATTATTGTTTTTACTTTTATTTATTCTTTCAAGACGTTTATTTAATCTCTTTCTTCTTCATTAATATATGTACGTCTCCTGTACTTTTTAACTGTATATTTTGCGAATTTTTTAAAATTTTTATTCTCATCATTGTTTATTCAGGTTTATTTTGTATTAATATTATTTTATGCCTTCCTTCATTTTATATATTTGTAATTTCTTATCACTTTATTTTTACATAATATTTATCATAGCTCAAGTTACCTTATTGTATCTTATTGTAATGTTCTTAGTTATTGTTTTAAATCTTTTTAGCCCTGATGAAGCCCTCCAAAGTGGGGCGAAACGTCGGACAATAAATATTTATAAACTATTTGTTCTTTTTATATCATTTAAATTATATACTTTACTTGTTGAAACTGTGCCAGTCTATCAACACTAGAACTAAAATATTGCAAGGTACTCTTCTTTGCTGTAGTTATCTAATTTTGTTCACTCCCTAAGTGTGCATTTTTTGAAGCAATCACCCATCAAAGCATTGCTTGTCTATTCAATTGGTTGCTACCTTATAAGAAATTCATTTTAGACTTTGAAGATTTATAGACGAGAATTTTTATAGTACGTTAATTATAGTTATCTTGTATGTTTCTGTTGTTCCCTTACTTTCGTAGAATTTTTTGGGACATTGTATAAACAATTAAAGTAAACAAAATGCTTTTATACTATCTAATAGGGAACAAGTCGATCGCGAAGCCAATTTTGGTCCATTTAGTCTCGCAAGGTCTGTGGTGGAATTCCGTGTACCATGGACTTTATTGTAAATAGAAGCGATTGTAGAAGACAAAACGTTCCAGCAATAGTTTAATGCATTCTGGTAATTTGCTAAGGTCAAAAATTTCTATAATTCTGACAACTTGACACTGCCCAACTATTACAATTTATTTTGACTCAGGTATCACTCCTGCCAACGGACGCAACGCGTGGACTTATTATTATTATCTTTGTCAGGATTATGACGCCTAATTATTATTGCTTGATTATAGACATGCTAACTCAGTCTTACCACTAACGTCTTTATCTGTAGCTACTTTGAATTGATAAATATTGTTAATAATTATCTTTTTTCTTTTAATTCTTCTAGCTTTTTTAGCCCTATGAATAATTATTGTTGTTTTTACGTCAAAATACTTACGTAACACTCCTCCCAACGGATGGAACGCGTGGACTCATTATTATTATTATTGTTAGAATTATGACGCCTAATCATTATTGGTTGGTTATACACTCGCTAACTCAGTCTTACCATTAACGTCTTTATCTGTAGCTGCTTTGAATTGATACATATTGTTAATAATTATCTATTTCTTGCTTTTTTAAAAATAATTATTGTTGTTGTTTTATGTTTGTATGAAAGGACGTAGATGAGTCGTATTTCTTTATTTCAGTACGAGGTGTATTCAGAGAGCTATTGGTAGATTAGCAAAATGTAAGTCGTATTATTCTTTCATGTAAAATTTTCCTGGCCTTGAAAAAACAACACGAAAGTGGAATATTGAAATTAAATCATCAGCCTTACTTTTTCATATTTAAAAACAAATAGTACCACAACTTGTACGTTGAAGTTTATAAATTAAAAATATTAATTTTTAGGTATCGCATGTACGGAATGCTGCTATCAAAAGTTGGTTTGAAATTTATTTTTTTCATGACCCTCTCGAAAATTTAATAAATGATTTTTTTAAAAAAAAATAGTTTTGACCATATATTTTTTTTATCTATTCATACCTCACTTGAATGCACCTTATACTGAAACACAGTGTATAAATATAGTATGCATTTCACAACTCTTCTCACCCCTTAGACTAAGCCTATGTTAGTCGATTGCGACACACTTTTATGATAAAAAGTAGATCTTGTATACTGAAAAGTTGGCCACCCCTGCTAGAAACAGCCCTTCATGCAATAGCCATTGAAACTTTCGAAACAACTGTAGAAGTTTATTTTTGTACGTGTTTTGGTATTCTGAAACCAAATATGCTGCCAATCAACATCTTGAAGTCATAAAATAGACAACAAAACATGTTTTTATTAATCTTTTCAGATTTTCGATTACAAAGCAATATGCTTATATTGTATTATATTATTATTATTATATTTCATTTTTTACTAACTGAGGATATCACTCGAAATCGTTTTAAAAAATACTTCTTTTCGGGTCTCGTTAAGAACGAGGAGAAGGTTTGTCGTATCAGGATCAGACCCTCATAATAAAATGATGGCTTACGAATAGAAGAAAATCGCAAGTCCCTCACTTGGTCCCTCAAATGGTCGTGAGGAAAATACAAAATGGCGGTCGGGCGCTCTCAGGCTCCACCAAACCCGTAAGTCTCTCAAACAGTATATAAGCAAAATGACGGCTGTGTACACTATGGCACTTCTAAAACCCTCAATCGCTCAAGTTGCAAGAAAAACCAAAATGGCGTACGGAGGTTATAATATAAGAAGTAGTTATCTAGCCCTTCGATGGGTGGTGGGGTAAACCAAATAAAAATAAAATGACCCCCGGGCACACTCAGCCCCTGGTGACGGTTACGTGACTTAAATGAGGACGTGGCCTAATGATCATGTGAGTTGTTATGTTGCTCTAAATTTAAATTCATAGGTCACGTGACCAGTGGTCTACCTTAACCAGGCTAGGGTCTAAAGTCCAAGGTCACATGAGTGGTTAAGGTAGTGTCGAGGCTAGAGTGTAAAGTCCAAAAAGGCTCATTGCCCTGGCCCAGAACCGGCCTTTTATCCCTACTGTTAGTACAGTCTAGTATTGTAAAAAGGTTAAGGAATTTAGTGATTGGACCCAATAATATAGTTAAAAGTGTTGTTTTTTTCACAGAAAAACCAAAAGTGACCTTTCTTAATATGTGTATATTTTAAGAAATTTTACTTGGTTAATTTGCAAAATGCTTAATTTTCGGGTCACATTTATAACAGTGAAACCTTTTACAACATTTTGTTTTGTATTTACATTGAGATATAACTACCGTCCTTTTTTTATTTATTTATTTTTTTTTCTGACCTCCTAGAAAAAAATTAAACAACAAATTAAATATATACAAACAGAATGAAATGTATATACACAGGCAAATAAATATCTTGGAATGCCAGTGTGGCATTATAAGATAAGCTGCCGGGTCCGCTGAAGGCGGTGTCATCGATGATGCCATTAGTCTACCGTCCTTCGTGATAGCCTTACTTATCTTACTTTTCAAACAGACAATTATAGCGAGTTGGTTGGTCGATGTTGGCATGTCACAATCTCACAAGAGGAGATCATATCACAAAATCCTTCCCGGCCGGTTTGCTTATTATTTTTTTTGTGTGTTATGATATCTTGTGAGATTTTGACATGTCGTACATCGCGCAACCAACTCGCAATCAGTTTCTGTTTCGTTCTTGAGATAAGTAAGAATACCACGGAGGGCGAGAGAGGAGGGTTTTATGCCGTTTTTCAATTTCAGGCACTTTTTAAATATTGCTTGATTTAACTATCAAGTCTCCTATTCCCAAGTGTGTATTTTCTTTTCTTTTTTTTTATTTTGAATATTTACGTTTTTTATTTCAATTAGATTCAGCTTAAAAACAAGTACTAAAAAATGTAATAAGTGGTTTATTACAAAAGAAATGATTCATTAAGCTTTCATGTTTACCTCTCTCTCCACTCTAGCTACATAAAGGATTTTTTAGAGAGGAATTTGTTTTAGTCTTAAAACTTTTTTAAGTTTCATCTATGGACTAATATTTATTTGTGTATATATATATATATACATATATATCATATTGCCTGTATTATCATATATTTCTTACTGTATCTTAAGCATTCGAAGTAAAATTAATTATTTTCTTTGACTTCGTATATTTATTTTCCTTTTGTTCAATGTTTTTATTCATTAATCGTTTTTTATTTTTTTTTATTTAAATTATTTCTTTATGTGTGTTTGGATTGTCACGAGTTGAAATTCTGAACCGCAGTCCCCCTCCTGGTGATGACAGATTCGAGTGAAGCTCTTGCTGTCGGGTTACTCTCTCATAGACTGTACTTGTGTGACTGACGTAGTGGAAGTACCTTTTGTGTATGTTTGAATGCTTGTTAATCATAAGCGCTTCTCTTCCTGACCTCTTGTTCTGTACAGTTGTTATGCTTCAGGTTCTGGGAATGTGGTGTCAGACCACATTCACAGAGCCTGAAAGATTTAATTTTTCTATTAAAATAACTATATGTATTTTCTCTAATGACTTTCAGAAGCAATATTTATCAATAAAATTTAAAATTAGATTTTATCCAATTTTGTACACAGTATAATGTATTCAAATTGCAAGGTTAATTAATCTTTTGCTTAACTCACATATCCACTACAAGTGTTATTTATGTTTATTCAAAAACAGATTTACGTAACCTAATTGTAAAATTAAAAGAACAATCTTAACTAATAAAGGCCCTATTCTAACTTATCCTAATTATATCTATGTACTTATTACTAACTTATAATCTAACCTACAATTGAAATACATACTATTATTATCTATGACTAAAGGTTTAGTACTTGCACTCAGCTGGTCGTGGCACAGAGAGAGAAAGATCACTTCTCAATACACAGTTTTTAAACATAACTCAGCTCACAGAGAAACCAAACAGAAAACTAGCTTTTCATCAATGTCCATTCATTAAAAACAACCGACGACAGAACATGATTTTTCTCTCCCTCTCTGCCCGATACCTCCCGCGCATGCGCTGCCATCACCAATTCTTCTTTCTCGTCTATTACAACAGGTTTGTTGTATATCGGAATTACAACACTATGCGGTTCTTGGCTGTTTCATTAATTAGAATACTATTAGACCCAGCAATGCTTCGGTGTTGCTTATTTGAGGGCGTGCATACATTAATTTAACATTATTGAAGCTTTGATATCAATAAATATACAGATACACTGATAAGACGGTAACTATAGTAACATAAATGGTAGCAGCTTACCTCATTGTATACTCGTTATTCTTGATTTATTTGAATTTTTTTTTTCTCCTTGAAATAATGAAATTATCCTTCACGTTGACATATATATATATATA
>NW_027108820.1:69001-78237 GCF_000696795.3 Halyomorpha halys | reverse complement strand
AGATGTGGTCGACAAACGACTGATATTTATGTTTCAATAAAATATGCCATTATTTTGGCTTGATATTTACCAACGAGTGCTCATGTAGTATTTTAATTTATATTAGCTATCAATTTCCAAAAAACAATTAGGTGAGATAGAAGGTCAGAAAGAAATAGAATAGTTAAGCTTAAATAAAAAACATAATTAGATATTAATTGATGAAGTTATTATGCACTCATAATATGAGTAACGGACCTGTTCGATAGGAATAGGTGGGGTATTATTAAAGGATACTGTAGGGCAAGAGGTCATGGGTTTACGACGATGGGTAAGTGTAATTTGGTGTACCCTGAGGTACACCAGCAGACTGACAGAATAGGGATGAATAAGTGCCATTGCAATTCACTTGAAATAATTTGTCGGAGAGATAAGAACGGATAATGAGGAAGTATGTAGGGAGTAGGAATTTACGGATCTTGTAATAGCAGTCTTGGGTGCCAGACTCGATCAAAAGCCTGTTCTACATCAAGAAAGACTCCCGAGCAGAATATTCCGCGCTCCAATGAAGACGAGACATCAACCACACGATGGCATTGCTGGATAGTCGAGTGGGATGTTCGGAATCCAAACATTCAAGAGAAACCTTAAAATAAGAATTTCGTAAAAATGGGAAAACAAACTTTTTTGGCCATAATTTACTGCCTTTTAAAAATAAAAATAACTGCTACATGACTCCGCAAATCTGCACTAAAATTTAGGGCTCTATAAAGTGCACAAACTTGATCTAACTTAAGCAATCAGCAACCTAATATAAAATAACCCGTTCAAAAAGTTTTTATTTATTTGATACTTATGTTCCGCCCTTATAAGGGCATTCAGCTTTCCAACGGTTGTATTAAAGTTAGAATTATATAAAAGGTAGAGGAGTTATACAAATATATGAACAATGGTCACCGAAAGAAAATAATCCTCCGAAAATTTTTGCCAAAAACGTGAAACTATAGTGAAAAATTACTCGATTATTATTAACTGAGTCGATGCTCTAGAGTCCTATGTTGTAACTTAAGTTGTTTTTCCTGTGATTTAATCTGATATTGGTCTGTGACCAGAGGAATTGTTACTTCTTAGATAGATAGAAGCATTTATTAATAATAATTCCAATTAACGGCAAGAAAAAAATTTTTTTGAACAACAACAAATTTCAAAAAAAATTTTTTTTTCATTTTCGGAGGTGGTAGTTAAAACATACAATATAAATATAAACATACTGTTGCTTTAAAGTGTTATTTGAAAATATGACATTACTCTAGTTATGGTTATAATATAAGAGTTTTGGGCATATTATTCTGTTCAAATTTATATTCATTTTGTCAATTGTCAAATCCTGAGGTTTGAAAAAGCTTGCTTTTACTATAAATTTTTAAAAATATTTGACAATATTAATAGTATAAAATAATTGTATTCTGTCCTTGTTCACCCTAATCTCAAATCTTCATTGTGGTGTAGCCCCCATTTTTAATATGAAATTTCTTAATTAGAAAATTTCCAGCAGTGATTTTTAAAATTTTAAAAACACTTTCAGAGTTGATTATCTGGTTTTCTTGGAACAATTTCATTTTGAATCTAATAAAATTCTCATTTCAGTGTGATTTCTTTAGATATAAATTTAAAAATTAACTTCCTGGAACTTTTAAAATATTATTAATTTTAGTGTCTATATTTATAATATTCGACATTCGAAGGCCTTAAACAGCTGTCTCAGAACAACATGGTAACATCTAAAAAAATAATGGTTATTTTAGATAAACATGTAATTTTAGCTACAATGTTAGGTTCTATACTGTGTGGCACCTCAGCATCACATTAAAACATATTTCATGGAGTCTAAGTAAAAAAAAAAAAAAAAAAAATATTTTGATGATCACATACATATCTCTAAATAACCCTTTTTTTTTTTTAGATGTAGCAGTGTTGAACTGGGATAGAAAAATGTCCTTTTGGTCCAAAATAGTTATTTCTATTGTCTTCCTATTAATATTGAATGAATATACTAGAAAGGAAAAAGGTTGTTTTGATGATATGTTTTTTACTCATTATATACTTTTAAAAAAAAATAATAAACTTCTCATAATATTTTTGTTATTTTTGAGATTTTATAGATATTTTTTTGTAGTTTTAAATGTTTCAATTTTATTTATTATTTATAGTTCTTTTATTTTTTAAATTAAGTTATTTAATTTAAGCATGTATTCAATTGTGCTTTCTGTATTTCATTTTAGGAACTATTTGCTCCGTTCAATATTTAATCTTTTATTATATTAGGACTTATGTAATAAATAATTAAATAAAAATCAATTAAAAAAACGTATTTGATAGAGAAGATTTAAATGTTTATTTTATAGTTATATTTTCTGTATCAAGGAAATTGATCAGTATTTTTTTTCTACCATAAACGACTAGTATCATTAAGTATTCATCCTTTAGTTGCTAAATCAAGAATATCTGAGTTTTATGACGGTAGCTATGTAGTTTTTTACGACACCATTCAATTAATTAATTAATCTTTTTTAATTTGTTTCACTTTTTCACCTTTTTCGCTTCAAATTTATAGATGTAGGATAAAAAAAAGACTGAAAGTTCTGTGGATTTGCTAGAACTTATTTTTTGTTATTTGAAGTTGTACATGATCGTACCCTACTTACCATAGACAGGAATGTTAGTTTTTTTTTTTAGAGATTTTACATTATTTTATACAAAAGGGAAAAAACATTAAAAATGACTCCGCAGCCTACAACTATACAAATCCTCTATTGACTAGGGGTGAGGTTTCAATTCACTTTAATTTACGAATCATATACCGAATACAAATTATTACTTGGGGGTTAAAAAAATATTATATTTATAGCGTTAACCTTTTTTTTATTCTTTTTTTTATTCTTTTATTTTTTCTTAATTTCATTTTGGCGAACAATGATTACCCCACAAAGCAGAAAATTGAAAATTTTCTTTGATATCAGGGAACATCTTGGAAAGGGCCGCATAAAAAGGCATGTCAAGAAAAGATGTAGGGCTTGGCTGTGATGTAAAATTTCCCGGGGCGCGGAAGAACGCCAGAGATCCGTCACAGCGTGCCCCAGGAAACGCCACGCCACTCCAGCCAATATTAGAATATTAAACACTACAGTTAACACAAAGGGCGGCTTTTCTTCAAGGCCCCTTAGTTATGCTCGACCCTTACTTCTTTCTCGGTTTAAGGCTTTTTAAAAGAACGTGACTATAAAAAATTTGTCAGGTTGTGACTTAAAATATTAATTGCTCAGTGAATTAGCGAATATAATTATTTATTGGTAAAAAGCATCATATTTGATTGTGGCTTCATTCAAGTTGTATTAAGACATTAATGGTAGATTTTATAAGATTGTTAAAATCATTAAATCGTTATTTTCTATTAAAATTACAAGTATTCTTCAAAGTTTGTCAACATATCACCACTAAGGGTGTACTATAAGGTATAAGTGATAATTACACATGTTTACGAAAATAAACTTTTGAAAATATGAATTTATTATTTTGGCTTATCTATATGTTTTTATGATCTGCTGGAACTGAAATTGAACTCCGTTTTCTTCGACCACGTTCCATTGCCTTCCACTAATCCCTCATATATATAATGTCAATTATCTAGCATAAAATCATCATTTTTTTTTCAACTAACGTCTAAAGTTATAGGAACCAAATAAAGAATTTTTTTTTTTTTTTAGTCCATTTTATTTCATATAAATTACTGTAAATAATTCAGATTTTAAAAAAGTGATTTCATAAAAAATGTACTGAAAAATGTGAGAAATATAGATTTCTCAATAGCCATTCGACATACAGAACCGAATCGTTCTAGTTTAACGTACTATAAAGTAGTTAGTAACATTTATCTTCGTAGGAGTAGTAGGTTTTATTTTATTTGACAAAATAAATTCTTCTACTAATTTATAGTACGTTTATAACTTTAATTTGAGTGCTGGCAGACATCTGTACGTCTTGTGGTTTTTGAGAAATAGATTCATCAAAATAAATTCACTAACATCTACTATGGTCTGCGTGAACCACAAATCGTTTCCTAAAGTAGACAGTTTCAATTACCTCGATTCCACAAAAACATCCAAAAAAGATCAACGAATTGAGATAGACCAGCCCATAACAAGCGCGAACAGAGCGTTCTTCACTCTGTCAAGAATATGGAAATATTGAAAAATATTTGAAAATATGAAGCTAAGGGTGGTATAATGAGGCGATAAATCCAGCTCTGATATGCGACTGTGAGATCTGAACGGAAAGCCCCCCGTTCAATTAAAGGAGCGATCTGGGCTCAGAGCCTTAACACTTGCAGGAGAAGAACAGTAAACTGCTTACAAAGACTGATCAGTCAATATCTCATGATATAAAGGCAAGCAGGAGCGAGACATGTGGCTCGAAGTAATCCATCAGAACGTCTCTACAAAACATTAAATGCCAGTATATTAGGCAAGTGACCAGGTCAGAGGATTGCCTGAATCAATATAAATCTCCTGCATTCAGCAAACTTGAAAACCCAAGATAGGCTAGGCAGGTGTGAAGACGGCCTGATTGGGTGGCCAAAGATCTAAAAGTTCTGTGAAGCCAGCCGAAAAAAATAAATAATAATAAGTTACTTTATTTCTTAATTTGGGCCGATGAGTTAACCGCGATAAATTAGAAGGATAAGCGCTGAATTTAGGTAATTGTGGCAGATGAATATAATTCAGATTATACCATTGTGATGAATAAAATGGGCGTGTAAGCTAATAGGGATTACTAACAAACGAAGCTCTAGAATGTTAACACTGAATCGACCGTCAAACGTCTAAGGGGTTGACCGAAGCGTAGGTGGGAGGATTTGGGTTGGGACGGATGTATGCAGAGAGGGTTTGGAACTTAATGCTGACCACACGACCTCTTAAGCAAGGTGATACGTAGAAGATACGGCACCTTCACTACTTGATGCCCTGAGGCCCGCCCACATGGCTTCTTGCCTGACTGATTTATTTATTTGTAGTGGACCATTTTGTAGATAAACATAGAAGCGGCTAGCATTTTATTCTTTTGATGCCAGCGGCGCTATTAGGAGGTATCGATTAGTGGTCGGGCTACTTTATCGATATCAGATCTGTGTATTTATGTTTACCTCAGGGCTACATCGTTAATAGTGTTTTATGTTTACCATCATTAGTGTTCCCGTCTTTAGTACCTTTCATGGAAGAAGCTTCTTAAGCCCGGATTATTTTCTATTTTTTGTCCTTCTTTCACATCTCAATTTTTGAGTTGTTTCGTAAATAAGTTTATCATTTCACTTCTAAAAAATCACTAATATGGGTTACATTTTCACTTCAGTAACAATAGTTTTTATTGTTTGTGCAATTCTAAATGTTTAAATTATGGTCCATATTAGAGAGTGTTTTTATGTTATTCTAATTTCAATAGTTGCATACCATTTACTGCCTATAATGTCTAACCAATTAATGCCTATAAATTTATATTCAATTGTCAAAGTTATGTGCACTAAATATAATTTACAGTGTCTGTAACTTAACAATTGTTTTTAGAGACTGATGAGATTGTCTATGTGCTGTTGATTTTTTTATCATAGGCTCACAAATATGTGTTTTGATTATATATTGGCCCATTGATTACAGGTGTCTTATTATTACTTTCAATCGTTCAATCATAAAGTTTGGGACAATAAAAGATTTTATCTTTATTTAGTTACTTTCTTTAGATTCCAATAATGTATATAAATATGCATATGGTTCATGGTCCACATATAATATTACATACTTATCAACATTATTAAAAATTAAAGTTGATTAATACAATTTTTTAAAAGTTTAAATTTAAGAAGATGGTCAGGGTTGCGATCAAAAAAGAAGAAATAGTTTTTAACTATTTAATGTCCGACATTTCGCCCCACTTTGCAGGGCTTCATCAGGGCTGTTCATTGCTTTGAACATTGATGTCCAAAATAAGTTTGCTTTTAGGGGTAACATATACAACTAAAAAATTAATAAACGAAATGGAGCCTTATTACTGTATCATTCCTGATAGAAAATATTTATTGAGTAATGAATTGTCAGTTCTATCAATTTTTTCATAAATGATTTCGAACATATTAAATAGGGGGAAAATCTAACGAGAAAACTTGTTCTACTTACTTGTAGATTTTAAACATTATCTATTTCAATTTCAAGTGTCACTAATATCACATGGATTATGTGATAATGTAATTGAAGGAGTAAGTGAATGAAGGGGTTATGTTACAAATAATAAATTTTAAGAAGACAAGGTTTAATTTATTATTTATTTATTGATTTTGGAGCTTGTTATGTTTTGAGGTGTACATAACTCTTTCTAGGTATCTCAGTTATTAATTGAAATATATTAATTTATTTATTTAATACCAGATCGGCCTTACATGGTTAATGTAAGAGGAACATTTTTTTTTAACAATTAATTATTGGGGGGGGGGACAAAAGACGTTATTAGAATCTTATAAAAAAAACAAAAAATTAAGATAAAATAAATAGATTAAAATAATAATTCTTAATAAGACATAAGAGAAACGGTAATAACAAAAACAATGACATTTATTTATTCTCACTTCGATTTTTTTTTTCTTTTTTTTTTGTACGGAATATTTTTAAACACATCTCTCACAAAGCCAATAACACCCAGGAAGTGTTACATCAAGGAAGTAAATTTCTACAATCTTATAAAATAATATGATGTACTCTTTACGATTATCAGATCTTTTGATGTATGTAATTGTAGGTATTGGTAATATTTGCTACGAAAATAACACCACGGAAATGATTAAAAGTGAAAACGACGCAAAAAAACAAAAAAAACAAGTGATAGATCTAAGCAAAGAAAAAGAAATGCCATTCTGTAGTATTCTTCGATATTTTATATCCAACTGTGCATACAGCTTACAGTGATTCATAATAAGCTATCGCAATCACCGTCATAAAAAGTTGTCACTTACTAGTCTAAACGAGCTCCTACAATTGATAGTGTTGTTGAGCAAGTTTAAGATAAGAAAATTCACTACCATTCATCAAAAGAATAATGATATCATGTAAGAAAGAAAGAAAAAATTAATGAATCCGACTCCTCCTAATCCAAATTAATTAACACTAAGAAGATTAAGACAAGAGGAAAATTTTAATTACCTAATCGGAAAAGAAGATTAATCCGTTTTATTAAATTAGGTAAAAAATAAAAATTATATATTAAAATAGATATCCATCCGTTGTTCAGTATTTCATTTTTTTCAAAAATTATTTAAGCGTTTTGTTTAATTTTTTTTCTGTGAAATTAACTAAGGCCCTCACTTCTTTGAAATACCTTGTTCTATTATTTGTATGAAATGGTATAAATGCTAAGTTTTTTCTCTGCAATTTTTATTGTGCACTTAATTCGAGTGCAGTCAATTGAGGTATCAATATAGTAAAACAAAAATATTTATTGTGATCCAACTTTTCGCCCTACTTTTTAGGGCTTTGTCAAGGCTAAATGAAAAAAGAAGATACAATCATTTTAGAATTAACAAAAAAATTGTTATGTATATCTGTATAAATTTTTTAAAGTATGTATAAAAGGATTAGTAATAACAATACAAGGAAGTATACATATAGGTAGACTGAAAACAAGTTACTAATAAATATAACCAGGGCCCTGTCTCGTAATGAAAGCTAATAGTATTAGTTCATAGTACAAGTATAGAACTAATGTCTTTATAATACTAATACTTATTTTTTTATGATAGGGATAACTATTAGTGATATTACAAGAATTAAAAAATACTAGAGTACAAGTTACTATTGCACAATCTCTTTAATTAAATTAAGATAACTCCACAAGACTAATAGTATTAGTTTGTATATACTTACGTTGAAACAGGGTCCTGGTGTGGTAGTTCTCAATATATATCTTGACGAATAAATTGTTGGAGACTACTTATTAAAATTAGATATAAATATGATAAAGAGGTTGGTAAATGGTAAATGGTAAAACAAATAGTTGAAGTAGATATGGTATAGGTGAGATATAATAATATGTAAATGATAGATATTAAGATAATTGATAAAAATGAACAATAACGCCTACAATTATTTAATAATGAGTAGTCTCCTACAATTTACTTGTCTAGATCTATATTTAGATTTTCTATAACATCTGGTTATATTTATTAATAACTTGTTTCCAGTTTACCTACATGTATATTTCCTTATATTGTTATTATTAATTATTTTTTTATATACCTTATAAACATAATAATTGATTTTAAGTAATCTTGTTTTTTTTTTTTCATTTAGTCCTGACGAAGCCCTGCAAAGTGAGACAAAATGTTGGTTTACAATAGTTTTTTTTTTCTATTTTTATGCCTTTATTGACCACCATCCGGACTATTGTACTTCAATATATTTATTTAAAAAAATATATATTTTAACGAGATCCCAAAGAATCATAAAAATTTGAAAAAATATCATCATCAAAAAACATCATAAAAATATCAATTTGATTCGTAAATTAAAACCGGAAATACTCTCTTTGAACCTAAACAAATTAGCAAGAAACCTTATTCCTTACGTGCCGAAAGGGATTAATGCATTTTTATACTGTAACCACTCTTCATTTGAATTTAATATTTTACCCTCATTTTTAAGCTACTTTCCAATCCGTTTATTTCGACTGATTTCAATCTGCTTTAAATTGGTTTTTATTTTCTTCCTGCTAGATAATTATAAAAAATAATGTCTGCAAAAGAGATAAAATCCTAATCCGGCTCCAAGGGAAGAAGTTGTCTGCACCGTAAAGTCTTAATTGTCGGAGGGTTATAAAGTATTTCAATAGGAACAAGGTGGAAACTGACGCCGAGGGGGAAAAAAACAGACGGGCGGGTTTGGAGTGGTGAACATTTACATAGGTAGGCGGCGTCCACGGCAATGATATTCTTGTTTTATTTGAAACTGATTTGAGTCCACCATTAGCTCGTCGGACCCGATAGCCATAAAATGCGAATTGATTCCTCCTGCGTAATATCTCATGGGAGTGGTCGTTCGACATTGCCTGGCGAAATACGACCAAGGAGTCGTGTACCTGCCGCTCATCGGTGATTTACAACTAGCCCCTGTAAATAATCATTACATTTTATATGCCTGTTCATTTAAGGAAATAAATAAAAA
>NW_027108820.1:65410-68606 GCF_000696795.3 Halyomorpha halys | reverse complement strand
TAGAAACTAATATGAAAATGGTGAATGAATCTTCCTCGTTTACAATGAACCCATGAAAATGAAGAACGTACGAATATTATTAATTGGCATTTCTTGCAAAATCTTCATATTTTACTGCAACAGGCCAATACAGCAACAAACTGAAGATGAGGGATAACCCCGAAACGTTGTTGTCTTTGTAAATACTGATATAATTTAAACAAGGAAATTTATTTATTCATTCATCATTTTCATAAAAATTCTCATTACTTTTATATTGAGCGTTTTGTTTTGTCAAATATACGATTGAAAATGTGAAATTTGTTATCCAATACCTCAGAAATCGACTTTGACCGGTAAAGCCTATCTATTATCTTAAATTGTATTTTTATTGTGATGTTTTCAAATTTTTTATATTTCTTTATTGAACACAAGTTCTGTGTAATTTATCTTTATTGGATTTATTACTAACGTGTCATCATGACTTTGAGACTTGATGAACCTTCTTTCTTGAGTATGAAGTTTTATTAACTGGTCGAAATATAAAAATCCAAAGCACTACTATAAACCATTTCTTTCAGAGCACTGCAGCTGACAACATGTAATGACCATAGTACATGATGGGAGACTGGAGGCTACTGTCAGAACTCAACGAACAACAGAGGTCTCTGCTGAGTATTTGTTTTTACGATATGTAAAATACGGACACAAAAATCAACTTTTATTTATAAATCCTCGCTTATAGAACTTAACATTTTTTTTTTTTAATTTCTTGAATAAAATCTCTTAGTCAGAAAAAGTGTGTAGATACCCTACAAAACTATGTACTCCCAAATGATAGGTTTATTTGTTATTTTGAAGGTATAAAAATCAATCCCCAATTCAGACTTTTTATTTTCTTAACGTTAGGCTTGCATATCTTTGTTGCGCCGTGATAAGGGCAAAAATTCATACTTTCGAGTTCAACTCGAAAGTATGAATTTTTCAGGAGCGCTTAAACAAAGTTCTAAACACTATGTAAAATCTAATTATTGAAATTTTTGTAAGTATTATTTTTATAAATTAATATAGTAATAAGTATATCTAAAGCATAAAGACCTTAATACCAGCTCTGATTTGGTACTATAATACGACATAATCTCCAAATGTTCATAAAGTGGCTTATGACCGCGCATCAATATATTTATTTGTTCTTATTTGGTTTATTTATTGTTCCTTGTTTTTATATTATTGCTAGATTACTAGTAGTATATTTTTAAATATAAGAAGATGGTCAGGGTTGCGGTCAAAAAACGAACAAATAGTTTATAACTAATAGCGAATTAGCAGAAACATAAACAATAGTTTATAACTAATAGCGAATTAGCAGAAACATAAACAATAGTTTTAAACTATTTGTTCTTTTTTTGACCACAACCCTGACCATCTTCTTATATTTAAATTTTTACGGTCAACTATATACACATGTATAGTATATTTTTAGTTTATTTATTGGTTCTGTGCTATGCAGTCTTTAAGTTTTATGTGCCTGTTTTAAAATTCTCTTGTTTTTACAATGGGTGTAGTCCCTAATTTTATTTTTCATTTTATTGTTTTACTATCTATAGTTTTGTGTTTTTTATGATAACTGAAGAGAAATTATGACATTGTAATGATGTTATTCATCAGAAAGACAATGGCTCCTGACATCTTTCAAGTTTTTGTATACGAAAAATTGTCTGTCATCAAGCGAATTAGCAGGATGCCAGTCTTCAGTAAACCCCTAAAGTTGTACTCTGATTGTGATCTTTTCCGTTTAGAGGAATATTTTTTCGAAAAACAGCAAGGAAGTTAAATAAGGATGAAAGATGTTTTCCGTCTTACTTTCTGACAGATATATGTGTTAGTGTCTGACAAAGATGGATTGAATTTCAAACGATAGTTTTATTTTGCAGATTTTATATTCAAATTTAAATAGAACTTAATAGTAGTATCATTTCTTTGGTGTATTAATTCGATTATACTTTTCATTTACGTTGCCTAATTAACTGTTTTTTATTGTACAACATTAATTTCTTAAAAAATATAGTGGTACCAAGTAATTGACATTTTTTTCTTATATGTGCAAGATAAATGAGAATATGTGGATACTTCGGTATTGAATGCAAAGTTGAATACTGACTCAGAAGGTGCTTAGTTACAGAAAATGTCTCAGGAAATACTAATTTCATTGACAAAAAATAAGGGGGACAATCGTAAATCGTAGAGCGGAATTGTATAAAGGATGGAATCCTTAGTGATAGAGACATAAATCTAAACTAACATCAAAGGTCCTTTTGACGGTAAGAACCGGATTTTATGACATCATATAACACCCACGTGATGGTTTCACCTTAAATATCAGTTTAAATTTCCCGAACAAGCTTTGAGGTTGTCGATCTGGTCTTCAGAATTAAAACTGATGCACTGCCTGTATCGTAAAAGAATATAACCGAAATATATATAACCATAAATTGAGTAGTTAGTAATTGTAATAAAAAATAAAATATAATAGTATAGTGATTAGGGTTTATAGTATACAATTTATAAAAAAATAAAGTTATTACAAATCAGACAATGTTCATGTAATTCAGAAACAAACATAATGAAGTGGGTGGAATGAAGAATAAGAAGAAAATGTAAATGCTTAATAATTGAAATTAATATATTAAAATATGTTAAATACTGTTATCATATGATTAATGTTAGATGAATACTGAAATCAATCGAAATTAATATACTGAATTTTTGAATTAAATTAACATGACTAATTGTTAACACTATTTATGATATGATATGTTTACCGTCATCATAAAACAGCGATAAAAGTGCTAATATTAATGGTTATTTCAGTACAGTGTCTATTTCTCATTTACCACTTAAAATGTAGGTCAATACCTAATTTTGCTTTCCAACTTCAGTACACTTTTTTTATTTATTTAATGTGTTTATCCATTATTTTCTAGTTAATTGCTAAATAAACAAAAATAATATTTTGTAATCTTCGGATGCTATTTTCGTAATTTTGCTCTTGCCGAGTACGAGTTAGTTTCATAACGAAGCGAAAGTAATTAAGAACCGATTGATTATTACGTACCTCAATGAAATACTGACATAAATTAAAAATTGAATTTCGGAGAAACAGAGTTTCTATAATTTTAAGTATTTTTGGTTGTTTTCCAATTAAATTCTGACTTAT
>NW_027108820.1:55368-63524 GCF_000696795.3 Halyomorpha halys | reverse complement strand
CTTAATAGAATCGTTTTTTCAAAAAGTTGCTAACGATTTTGATTTTTGTTAATTCATTATATGAATATACGATTGAATGTTCTTTAATATAAAGTAGGCTTATGCTCATTGAAAGAGTATTACATGAATAATATGAGCATAAATGACGATTTTTAAAATCTTCCCCCAAAGTACCTTTGTTTATTTGAAAAAATAATCAGTTTTCATTGTTATCACAAAAAATAATAAATAAAAACAAAATATTAAAGAATTTGATGAATAACTATAGGAGAAAAGAAGGATTAAGAGATACATCCTATTACATAACCGGGATTACCTGATTTTTCCTGAGTTCGTAATGGTTTTTTATCTTTCATTAAAGAGTTTATAGTAGGAATAGAATTTCAAGTCGTTATTCCGTCACCGAAAAACTCTAAAATGTGAATTTATATTACAACAGATAAATGAAAATTTTTATAAGTTTTTGTTTTTCTAGTCGTTCGTAATTCACAATTCATTACTCGAAAGGAATGAATCCTTAAATTAAAATTTATTCCAAGAATATTTTGGTGATGTTTGTTATTAGATACATGAATACGGGTTTTCCGAAATTATTCTCGTATCATTGTAGTAGTCTCTTTCCATGCTAACTTCAATTGATAAAAATTAGTAAATTAATATTGTAAGGTCGATTAATGTTGCAGACGCACTTTCATTACTTCCTATATAGGAGATAGAGAATTTTTGTTTTATTAATTTTCATCGTTTTTTTCAACATTCAATCTTTTTCTCCTACTGCTATATTTGTTTTCTCAAATAAACAATTACAATATATACATATATTTATAAACAGTGTAGTGGGGTTTCAAGAGATTATATAAGTCGTTGAAGTTTTAACTTTCTATTTATTTATTTTTTTTAATTTCTGTTCTTATCGATTGCAATTTTTGTATGCAACGGTCAATGCAGAAAATACCAGTTAGTATTGCCTATTTTTATTAATGTTTTATGTTTGCATCCCACAATAGTAGTTTCTGAACATAGAAAAATCTTAATGTAGATATTATGTAGAAATGCATAACTTTACGTTGAGTATTTTCTATTCATTGTTTTTTTTTATCGATTTAAAATTATCAGCCTTTATTTACTATCTATTATATGAAGGAAGAAACCTGTGTGTTAACCAGCTAACCTATTAATAAAACTTTTCGTGTTTATATCTTAGTTATTTTTTTTCGATTTGTGTCAAGATATTTCTGTTATGAACATATTTAAATTTTTCTTTGGGTATCAGGAAATAATGGTCCATCCATCCCAAGCTCTCAAATTCCTTAACTGAACCTAATATGGAGTTGAGCTTTTGGGCTCAACTTAACCATCAAATTCCTTTTTTATACGATCCTTACAGCCCATAATTTTTTATTGTATACTTACTAATCCTTTCTTTGTCACAAATCTAGTCATCCATCAGGACCTCTTTGTTTGATATGTTGCCAATTTTACCAGAATCGGGTACCAATTCGAAGCTAGGATTATTATAGGAGTTGTATCAATGCGAAGATAATAATAAGTTGTCATAAGTTTATATCATGCCATTGTATAAATCTTATTACATTTACTTATTGTATATATTTTTTAATGCAGTTTTAAATATGAATAAAAAAAAACATTTATTAAATAAAGCTAATCGTATCCTAGTTAAGTGTCAACATTTTTTATTGTATCAGTAGTCCAACGTTTCGGCCATCCTCAAGGACAATCTTAAATATTATATTAAATAGTTTTTTTATCTAATAGGGGATAGTGTAGTTTTAATCTAAAATTAATCAAGTTTTAAAATAATTGATGATTTTGACTTGTAGTTGATGACCTCAGCAGAATGGCCTGTAAACATTTTTTTAAATTTTGATGTGAGGTGTGAATTTATATTTAAGATTGTCCTTGATGATGGCCGAAACGTTGGACTGTTGATATAATAAAGAGTGTTGATACTTAACAAGGATACCATTTGATTTATTTAATAGATAAATACCAATCTCAAAAATTTTAATAAATTATTTAAAAAATAAAAATTTCGTTCAAATCTGGATTTATTTTATACTTCTTAATAATTTTAAAAACAATATATTTTGTTCATATTTAAAATTATTCTAATTACAGGTAAAAGAATTATCATTTGACTTTCTTATTCCGATTTATTCAGCCACCACTTTGAAACAGTTAATCTCATTAGCATTATATCTTAGTTATTTTTTTTCGAATTGTGTCAAAATATTTCTGTTGTGAACATATATAAATGTTTCCTAGGCCTTCGAATCTAGGATTATTATAGGAGCTGTATCAATGCGAAGATAATAATAAGTTGGCATAAGTTTATATCATGCCATTGTATAAATCTTATTACATTTACTTATTGTATATATTTTTAATGCAGTTTTAAATATGAATAAAAAAAAAGCATTTATTAAATAAAGCAAATCGTATCCTTGTTAAGTGTCAACATTTTTTATTGTATCAATAGTCCAACGTTTCGGCCATCCTCAAGGACAATCTTAAATATTATATTAAATAGTTTGTTTATCTAATAGGGGATAATGTAGTTTTAATCTAAAATTAAAGTTTTAAAAATTAATCAAGTTTTAAAATAATTGGGTGATTTTGACTTGTAGTTGATGACCTCGTCAGAATGGCCTGTAAACATTTTTTAAAATTTTGATGAGAGGTGTGAATTTATATTTAAGATTGTCCTTGAGGATGGCCGAATTGGCCGAAACGTTGGACTGTTGATATAATAAAGAGTATTGATACTTAACAAGGATACCATTTGATTGATTTAATAGATAAATACCAATCTCAAAAATTTTAATAAATTATATAAAAAAAATTTTTTTCGAAAATCAGGATTTATTTTACACTTCTAAATAATTTTACAAACATAAAAACAATTTATTTTGTTCATATTTAAAAATATTCTAATTACAGGTAAAAGGATCATTCTTTGACTTTCTTATTCTAATTTATTCAGCCACCCCTTTGAAACCGTTAATTTCATTAGCATGTCAATGTTGTTCTAATCTCTTTCTAAAATTTATGGGAGACAGTCAAGCCTCTAAGGAACATATGTTGTATAATTTGTATTTTTTAGCCTTCATTTAGGGTTTAATATGTAAAATTTTATACTTTCGAGTCGTTATATTTCTCTAATATGATTTTATTTATTAACGGTGATATATTTTGAAATATCCAGCGCTGTCTAGAAGTATTTGAAAACATTCTCTACAGACTTAAATTTGCCTTAGTATATGAAAATTAACCAGGAACATCTGTTAAATGTCACATTAAAATTATATTTATTGATATATTTCACATCTATTATGTGTTATATCCTGCATGAACATACACTTATCTTTCTGATATTTCTGACATAAAAATTTTATGTTTCTTTATTAATATTCACGAGGATATTACGGGAATCGTTTTGCTTAAAACTTTTTTTGAATGTTTAATATTGAATATTCAGGTACGGTATAACAAATTAGTCTGAGATAGATAGAATGTAAAAGCTTCTCTTTCTCAACAAAGTAAACATTATAAAACTTTTATTAAATAAAATGTAATAAGTTAAAACTACTATTATTAAGCTATGATTTGAAATAGCGCCTTTGAAAGAAGAGATGTTAAAATTTAATTTAATTAAAAGAAATTTCTCGCAATCGAATTCCACTTCATAATGCTGAATTATTTATTTATTTTCAAAAATAATTTTATTGAAATATACATTTGTACCTTTATAGATATACATCCAATAAATTCGATTTTAGTTTATAATACAGGCGTGTAGAGAAACTACCCATTGGTAACACTCGAATGACGTTTTTTAAATTAACAGGTCTCATGGTCATCTTATTTTCAGACGCCTCGGAGGATTGTCAGGAATAGACGAGGAAGCAAGGTTTGAACTGGTGGGTTTGGGTGGTTAGGGAGTTTAGAATGAAAGGATTGATATCTAGTTTGGGCTAGATCGGTTAATAATGGAGTATTAAGATCTTTATGTATGATTTTATTTGTGACGAAGTCAGGAGCATTGAGATTTTGGATTGTAAGTATTTGATGAGAGAGGAATTCGAATGTTTAGCGGAGCCGCGAAGCTCAATTCCGTTATGTCCAGATTCTACAGTAGATTAGTCTTTTGAAATAGATTGGAAGTACAGACCATTTGCCTACCTCTTCGTGCTGAATTAATAAATTTATTTCTATGTCATTTATGATGAGTAAAAAAATGTTTAAATAAATACTATCCAAAAATGCTTGAAATATAAATTGTAACCTTTTCAGATTAGTGTAAAAGTAATTTTATAAAAATAAAAAAAAATTAAACAAGGTGTTCGGTGTGTTTTAAACTATAAAATGTTATAATTATGCTTACAACACATACTTGATGTCAAAATCATACATTTGAAAGAGAAAAAAAATGTATTCATTTACTATTTTATTATTTGTAAGAATGAATTGTAATTAATCACAATATCTTAACCCCCTTCTCTCAAAATTAAGGTTTTTTGTCTCAAAGTAGTCAAATTTCAAAATGAAATAGAAAGAAATCCACCCTTATACACTACCCCGTCAGTATCTTTTTTCCCAGATCACTTATCTGATTTTCTTTTAGATTTGGTATACCAGGATGATATTAGTTGGTGGATTAAATAGTTTCATTATTATAAATTATAAATCGGAAGATGCGTGAAAAAAAATTTCCATACTAATATCTTGTAGTATATTATAGTGTTCATATCTTGAAGAGGAATTATTTTTTTTTTGGGGGGGGGGTGACGGTAGCAGGGTTGTAACGCGCCTGTCTGCCAACCCATAGATTGCTAGTTCGAGTCTCCTACCCTATTTTTTTTTCAAGGAGGCCCGTCAACCAATCAATGGGTGGAATTCACAAAAATAGGCGTGACGAACCCACCCTATGATAACCACGTCAAGAAACGAGCGATGTATTTCTTAAGTATATAGCGCGATGTCTTGGACCTCAACGGTCTATCGGGCCAATAAACAAACAAACATATGTGATATGAAAAAAGGAGAAAATAAAAAAGAACATTCTCGTATCAAATTTTATTATCTTTATTTTTTCGCATAAAATTGAATAAAAGTCCTTCATAATGAAATGTAATAAAAATTTTGTGTGAGGTAGTACATAGTAATTGAATATATTTTTCTATGTATATTAATGAAATCTATCTTTAAAAGATAACTGATATATTTTATAATTTCATTGTTCATTATTATTTCTTTCATGAAGAAGCAGTGCTGATGGGAATAGTAACATTTATTTTTTTACGCTACATTTATAATATTCTTTGCACAATTATTAATAAAATTAACCTCATTAAAATTTTTCTTTTTAAGAAATAATGCTACCAAGTATTATTCCTTAATTTTGTTAAACATTATACTATGTGAACGATTATTGTCAATAATATGTTTTACTATTTAAAAAACATATATTATAAAATTAATTATATTAACCTTCGTAATTGTATTTAAAAACTAAGTGCATCTAGTAATATCTAAGATTTTGAACAGCTTTGCAAATAATTTTTATGGCAAGTTTTATGAACCCGAATATTATTCCTTCATTTATGCAAATCTATCTAAAACATTGTTTACCATTATTGTTAAAATCTACCTAAAAAAATATTAATGTTAAAATCTATCCAAACCTTATAATTATATTTAAAAACTAAATGAATCTAGAAATATTTAAGATTTTGAACTGCTTTATTGTTAAAATCTACCAAAATAAAAATAATGCAAATGATTGAATTATGATGAAAATTACCATAATGTAAAATACAGTGCTACGCCAGTATTTTTGCTACGCTTTATTGTAGGTTAAAGTTATTATCATATTATTACTTTAATATTTAGGTGTTATATTCAGTTATCAATATATTATGTTCGTAATTGTCATTTAAACCAGATACGTCAAGGGAATACTTCAGATTATTAACAATATTTTTTCAAAAATTATTACGGAGTAACCGTCATCTATGTTATTACTCCTTTAATTAGGTTATATCTCGTTTACAATTATTCATGAAATGTAACACGAGCAACTATGTTTGAGTATAGTTTTGAATAATTTTTATTCAAATATTAATTATTATAAAGGATCTACCACTAGAAAATGATCCAAATTATTGATAATATTCTAAATAATTTGGCCGAAAATTTATCATAATTTAAGAATAGTACTGCGTAATGTTATTCCCTAATTTGATAAACTTCATTGTTTTTCTTTATACTTGACATATTTGTAAATCTTTTCAGGAAAATTATTATTTTTATAAAGGAACTATACTGCCTTATACTTTTTCCAAAACTCGTTTTGTTTCTACATTCATTAATAAAATCTATAACCTCTGGGGAAGAGTCCATATAAAGGACTTTATAAATACAATTTTTAGGAATATTCTGTCTTATTTTATTCTTGTAATAATACCAAACTTTATGTTCAGGAGCTGGGTAGCTCAGGGAGTAAGGTGCTGTGAATTCCTAGGAAGATTCGGGTTTGAATTCGCCTAGTACGGACATTTATTTATACAGTTATTGTAGCCGTGAGTCAACCCTATTGGCTAGGAAGCCCTCCCAGGTTGACCAAGCCTCATTAACTGGGAAAAATTCTGGCGAGCGAGCGTGTTTTTGAACAAATCCTTGTATTACCCTTGTTGAAGAAATAATAATTCATTATATGAGAAAATGGTTGGGGTGTGCGAGCAAAATATAACACAAATAAGTAGAAATAACTTATTTAATAGTGCCAACGTTTCGGCCAGAATTTCTAGTCTTCATCAGGGTTAAAAACAAAGAACAAGATAACAACCAATGAGTACAAAAATGTATAAAAGAAAATATAAACAGAATGACATAAAGTAAATAATTGTACACAATGAAATGAATAAAATTAAAGTGATAAAAGAAGTGGAAAATAAAATATATATATATAGATAATTGAATAAGTGTGTAAAAAAAAAAACATAATAAACGAAATAAAATAAAAATTTTAATTCATATTCAAAGGAATATGCATTAGGATTATTATATTTCAACTTATTTGTGTTATGTTTTGATCGCACCCCCCAACCATCTTCTCCTCATACAATTTATGTACGGTCATCTCTCATCATTATAATACTTCGTTAGAGTCTTTAACTTAGAGAGAACTGGAACTCTTAATAGATTTTCTTATTCAAACTTTATATTCTGTTTATAATTTTTTTTTTTAAATTACTTCTTGAAAATCGTCCAGGTATTTAATACATTTTAAATGATTTTCGTGTAAAATCCAAGAAACATCCATAGCCAGTCCGGTATCAGTCTATTAGTTATGCTAAACTTACATATTATCTTTACAATTGAAAATTTGGAAATTATTATTTTCATTATCAATGTACTGTCTGATATTATTCCTTTATTTAAAGTACTAAATTTTAAAATCTTTTCAATTTTATCAATAAAATCTATTACCTCTGAGAAATAGTCGACATAAAAATCAGAATTGAAGTAATTTTCATGGAGATTCCTATTACATATTATAGAAAATTGTTTCTGTTGTTATTTTACTTTTTTTAAATCTTATATTATGACAGTAATCGACAGTAATCATTAATAAAAGCTGTTTCCAGAGAATATTACAGGTATTTAATAAATTTTAAATTGTTTTATTGGAGAATCTTATTATTAAGAAACAATTCATCCTAATATGATTTATTCATATGTGCTAAAGTTTGTAATACTATCAAAAAATACCTAAAGGAAATGAATGAGGTTATTGAAAAATTAGTAAATAAATTTTATCATAGTTAAGAAGGAACTGTTCAGCTTAATATTATTCCTTTATTATATTACGTTTTTATGGTTAACAGTTATTAATGAAATCCACCTCTGGGTATTTTATATATTTTATGGAGATCGCCGGTATATGAGAAAAACTCTACCTAGCATTGTTCAATTATTGTTAGCTATTGCTTATTATATAAATTACTCTCTAGAGAAAATAGATAAGATATATGACACATTTTTAAATTATTTCATTATAAATTTCTATTACTAATGATCGATACTGTCCTATAATATTGCTTTATGTATTAAATAATAGTTAACATTTACTT
>NW_027108820.1:46432-54786 GCF_000696795.3 Halyomorpha halys | reverse complement strand
TATTTTCTTGTAGATTGTTTATCTACAGGTACGGTTTTGCATATTGAATTTTTTTTTTTAGAACTGTTTCGGGAGATTCGGCCCGAAGAAAAATGAGTCAACTGTAGAATTTATTCAGTCAGCAACGCGGAAACGTCCGAGGCGTAGGTAGGTATCGTTTGACCTTATCGCATATATATATTTTTTTTTTCTATCGTGGGAAAGAGTCTTATTATTTTTAATTTTATAACTTTATTAATATTAAGTTGTTACACTTTTTTTTTTATAATAAAATATTTTGCAGATTCTACATTATTTTTCCTTGGGCCTAGGGTCATATATGATTTAATTATTTCTAAGGAAACACCCTTAATTCTTCACATTTATTTTTATTTCTATATTTTGACCTACGTTTTGGACAACCAGTCTATTATCCTGTTAAAGTTAAGAAATAAAACTGTATAATACCTGACAATCTATTACGTAATAACTAAAAATTGTTTAAGTTTTATTCAATTTAGGTGTACAATTGTATTAATTATATATTTTTTTTTTTATGACTCTCATCTTTGACATTTTTCACATACGGGGGATTATCTACTGGGTACTATTCTAATCATGGTGGGAGTAAAGTTTACATTTTGTGGGAAGTCTAAGGGATAAATAAAAGCCGACATCCCTAGCATGATTCCAACCAACCCGCTACAGTTTCGAGCCTGGCAAAGATGGTGCCTTAACTCACTTGGCCACAGACGGCCCTGATTAAGTCTCCGTTTTTGTAACTTATCCGAGAAATTAAAATTACTATATTTTAACTATATAATTCTTCACTTGAATCTTTGGAATGTTCATTTTTTTGTTTTGTTTTTTAATAAATAAACGATTATCATGTAGTTTATGTAAGCACAGAAAAAATAGAAACTCTCCCTTTTCTCTAAATTTAAATTTCTATCTACATTATTATGATTATATGATGATGTTATTTTATCAAATGATTAAAAAGATTATCAGGTCATTAAGAGTAAAAGCTCTGGAACGAGCCGTTTTTAAAATATAGTTGAGTCATGTAATATGCGATTGCGAAAGCAGTGAATGGAAAGTTAAAAAAAAAAGTACTGGATCATTGTTACAGTTTCTCTGGAATAAATGGGTAAAGTCGTTTTGGAAATATTTTAATATCAAGGATAATATCTTTTTATAATTCATTTTGATAAAATTATCATGAGACCATATACTTACCAACCCGCTTAATTCCTTAAAACGTTAGTAGATGTCATACTCAAACAATAAGTTCACTACAGACGGAATGTGTTTCTTTATGGCTAAAACGTAATATACGAATAGAATTTTTATATCTTGAGGACAAATTTTTTTCTTTTTCTTATTCCCTTCCCGAATCAAAAACGTCCCTGTCTTCAGCGTTGAGGGAGTATGAATATTAGTAAAACGTCAGTAGTACTAATGAATGCGGGGATTAGCACTATTTTTATTTTAACTATCAATGTACATATTATTATTATTGTAAAATGTTAGTCATTTACGGAAATATTTTTCTAGATTCTGGATAGTTGTGAAAACAAGAAGAAAAAAAGAAATAATGGTTTTAGTAGTTGTGGAAACTCTTGGCCAATGATTTTGCTTCTTTCTTTTTTTTTAAATGGTTTTGAATATGTCTATTCAAATCAGTGGAGAGTTATTGAATAGACCAATCACAGATGGTTTGAAAGAAGGCAGTACTTACTTTCTCGTTATCACCGGTAGCCACCCACGGACTTAGGTTGGGCATGTGGGACCTTGAAAGGACAGTACAGAGCAGGGCTAAGGACACGTGGTGCTAGGCATGAGATGCTGCGATAACGATCGGATTTAGCGCTGCCGCGTCGGTATGGGGTGCCCCCGAGGATCGGGAAGTGACGTGGTGCGGGGAGCATCCGCGGGAATAGGATTAGGCCCGAAGGAGTTGGAAAATCCTCGACGGGAGTTGGGAAATAGCGGGAAAGCGAACAGATGGCCCGCCACCCACGCCATTCCTGGCGCCTTTCACTGCCTCCTCGCTCGGCCCTTCTACAACAAAACAAAAAATTCAATTCTCAGTCTCTGTTCCTTTCCGTTCTCAGGGAGCTATTAGTGTTATAGTGGATTCCTTGCTCTTTTTTATCTACCTTTATCTAGCAAAACGCTTTATGCTGTATAAGTTCATATGGCGGATATTTCTTTGTATAATTCTGTAAAATCTTAGCCAATAATCATTCTTGACTATGAAGGAGTCTCTAAATTGGTAATTAGAGCTCGACCGACTGATTAATAGAGACGTATGTGAGGGGATAACACATTCACGGTGCTTCCAGCCTTGTAGGTTTATCATTAGAAGAGAATGATCCACAAAATCCAGCCTATAAACATACACATGTGTATATAATTTTAAAAATTAGTATCTATCGCTTGAAATGCATTTCTAGCTGTTCTAAAACTTACTGATTTTTAAATTAATTTAATAATGTTACGAATTAGGTCTTCTTGTTTGTTTTTTTTTAATCTGTAACTCCTGAACGGTCCATACTAGCGAAAAACATAGAGTATAAAAATTAAACGGCATTAAATTATTGGTGGAATGAGTTCCATAATTTATTAAATTGATGGTATGGTCGTGAGCCACCGTTTCTGGGTTCCATATTCACTTCCACAACTCAGCTATTGGAGGCTAAGGAACAACTGGAGTCGATAGCTTTCGATCATATCGTTTGGTCGAATAATTATAGTATGGTACTCATTCGACGCCTGTTTTAATGTACATTTATCATTTATTTGCCTAATAATATTTTTTTCCCAACGACCAATCGTTTAGGATTAATAGGTGAAAGCCTGATAGGTAAACATGTATTAACAATATGTAATAGTAAAACCTCAGGTATAAATTATCATGTACTTATATTTCTTTAAATTTAAAAATTATTTTACAATTTCTTCGAATTTTTTATCCTTTCTATGGTAATGAATTAAAATTTTATCATATTTTTTTATAAATTGTGACCCCTAATAATACTGGCGGATAATAGGAAAACAAACAAAATAATGTGAAAACACTTATTTATTTATTTGATTGTATTGAATCGTTGAAATGCTTATGTGAAAAAATTATTAGCCAACGTATTTTCGAAACGCCCAAAAAAAATAGTTATGTGATAACAGTTTGTCTTATGTGACCCAATTCTTAATGCAATAAATTAAATTTGAATTATAGGTGGGAAAAGGTTTTTAATTTTTTTTTCGTTTTTATTTCATGTATGTTTATTATGTAAAATAATAAAAATTTATAAATTGGTTCGTTATCGATCTTTGCCTATATATTTTCGCTGAACCTCATCGACACCAACTAATAGGAACCCGATGCATAAAATCTATTCTACAAAACATGCATCTGAAAATTATTTCAATAACTAGTTTCTATCAAATTTAATACTGGAACACATTTCTTGTGGTTCTAAAATTCCTAGTAACTAGCAGCTTGGGTTAATATAGTAATGAATTAAGTTTTTTTTTTTGTTCCTGATTTTGTGATTCCTAAACGGTCCATCCTAGCGAAAAGAATTTGCTATAAAAAAAAAAAAAAAAAAAAAAAAAAAAAAAAAAAAGCGGATAAATTCATCATCAAATTAGTACCATTAATTATAAAATCGGTATGTAATATCTCGTGAACTGTAACGCGAATCGAAATTGAATTGTCATTAATGTGATTAGGTATAACGATTACTAGGTAGTTAATCAATTTAACAAAGTAAAGAAATATAAGAAATTTCTATTAACTAGTTTAACGTTTATGACGTGAGGGGCCCACAGAAGTAATTTCTTCGTTTAGCCTCCCACTTGAGGTTGTAATTTGCAGAATAACCCACCCCTTTTTTCACTTGAGCTCTAAACTCAATGCCGAGGATAATTAACTCATTCTTTATTTTATTACCTACTAAAGTCTTGTTTTTACGTAAATGCGTCTCTTAGCTTAGAGTACTGAATTGTATTACAGTTTCTAATAAATTTATATTTTTGTATATATCATTTATTCACATGTGTTTCTTTTCTTTTGGTAACCTTTATACTTTTTCGCATATTTCGAAAGCGATATTACTTCCGTTACTGCTGTCTAAACAGGCATAGACTGTTATCTTTAATTTTTTTTTCTATGTAGTTTTTGGCACTCCCTAAAATTCTGAGTTACAGCGTACCACCGCCCCTTTATCTTCGGTTTACACAGCATCAGCGTTTTAAATAGCAATTATGAGACAAAAGGAGGAGGGTCTCTTTGGCAAAATGTCATCATTGTCTATAAATATTTACCTATCTCCTTGGCAATGCCCTCTTTGGCAGAAACGAATAATGAATCTTTTCGTTCTTTCAGATACGGATGACTTGTTATTAAAAAAATATTTTTCATTTTTTTAATTTGCATAATTACCTCGTTCTACTTGTGGCCGGTTGAATCTGATCGAGTTAGCAGCCAAAGGGTAATTACTACAAATTATGTCCTAATATCCCCTATTACAGATTTATAATGACGGTTAATGGTTATTTAGTGATCTCATTATTAAGAACCGAAATCAGAACTATGAAGTTACAGTTAATTTTATCAGAAACATGATGTAGAGTGGTGTTTTTAGAAAATTGTATTCTTCTTAATGATAGAATTATGAAAATGGTAATACAATTCTTTAAAGGTCGCATAAATATATATTTTTTTAGTCCTCCAAGAATTATAGATTTAATTATATCTAGTATATCTTCACAAGTAATACAGCAATATGAAAATAAAATAATGTTTAATAACAATCAAAAGTCGAATATATATTAATTATTTCTTTTAATAACTTCTTGTAATTAATTTTTTTAATTTAATTTTCAACTTACTTTTAGTTCACCAATAATTTCATTTAAAAAAAAAGAATAAATATCAATTATTTGTTCAATTTGAGATTTTTTCTATAATACTTATCTGAACTTGTTTCTGTTTAAAATATTGTTTAGGCATTATTGATTTTGACAATTTTCAATTGATTTGTTTCAAGTTTTATGTAAGATTTAAACGTCAAATTCCAAAATATATAGTTTCGGTAATAAAATTGTTTTCTTCAAAGGATTGTTTAGAAAAATTAAAAAAAAGTAAAGCATTTTAATAAATTTATATTTTAGGTTAAACGGATATTTTGATTTATTTTTCATGACTTTATAATAAGGGTTAGGATAAATTGAAACGCGAAAAAAAAAAATTGAAGAAATCACCAAAAACGAGTTGATGTTTTAATAATTTGTACCAGCACACGAAAATAATTTATTTAATTTTTTTTTTCCTTTCTAATATTAGCTTTTAGTTCAAGAGCCCAAAAGGAGAAATGGTGAAGTTTCGCCCATTTTTTTATTACTGTAATGATAACTATGTACAGCTAAGAGTCAAAATTGATGACTGCCTACTATAATTAATTGGAATTAAAAATTAGAAGTGTTCTAAATAACACGAAAAATTCAGTTTTTTTAAGTACAAAAAAAGTGTGTATTAATTTCCATTCAGAAAATTGTTAAGTTATTTTGGAGGTAGGTAAAATGAATGTCATTATATACGTCATTTATTAATAGGGATATAATTTATAATATAATTCCATATTGATATATGGAAATAATTAATAATGAACTAATTAAATGATTCAATAAATTGATAAGTAGACAATAATGACAATTTTGGTTTTAGTTTTATCGCATTCGCACTCAAAGAAATTCTTTTGCTTTAAATAATAGTGGTTATGTATTTTAATTATCAATTATAATCTATTAGCATATGCTATTGTAATTATCAGTGAATGATCTGGAAAAGTCGGGAAATTTTCTAACAAGGTCTTGGAATACACCATATTTTCATTTTTGCTGTTTGCTATTAGCTAAATATCTTGTTGTTTTTTTTCTCATTTTAAAATTTATTTTTATGTACTTATTATTTTTTACTGAGTACATTTAGTTAATTGTTTTACAAATTTTCAGTTCAAATTTCCCTAATGATTTTATGAACTTTCTATTAATGATTGGAATTTTTTTTCACAATGTTCTTATTAATCTCGATTCACTATATCTTAAATAAATTTTTGGGTATAAAAAATTATATAAATTGTTTGAACTTATTTTTCAGAAGATAGACCTGCTTCTAAAAACGTTAAGGTTTTTAATTACGTGAAATTCGGAGCGATATTTTCAGTACATTGTTGTACCATTTTTATGTTTTTATTTTAATTTTTTCTCTGGAATAATTGTTCCTTTACTGTTGTTCTATGTAATAGATTGCTATTACGTAAAGTATTTAATAATATTGACAATAACGCAATTTATTGTCTACTAACCGATTTATTACTGTTTTAATCATTGTAACAAGATGATAAAATGCCTTCCACTTAACTACCGGGAAAAAAAGTCGGTTAGTTTCTTCAGGTGTGCGTAACAGGTCCCGTGGGCGAGAGATCTGTGACTCACTTTGGAAAGGTGTCACCACTGCCTGCAATGCTATTATTTTAACATAAGTTTTTAAGTTTAAAAAAGAAAAGAAACTACTGTATTAACTTTTAAATACAGTCAACATAAGTTAACGAGAAAAAAAAATTATATATACAAATAATATAATAATTTAAATAATGTTTTCTATTATTATATTATTTATATTATTATTTATGTATAAAACGAAGTACTTGATAGAATAAGGTAGAAATAATGTTTTTTTCTGTTCTACAGAAATTTAGTATTAGAATTAAGGATTAGATTTAGATATTAGCATTAGATAAAAACAGCTAAACAAAAATAATGTTATCCACTACATGCAAATTAAAGCCTCAAGAAGTTTAATAAATGAAAGTGCGAATTTTTTTACTTAACTTCTTGAGGTTTCTTATTACATTGTTTTTATTAACCTATTGTCTGAACAAACAAAGGATTAAATAGAATGTTATAAGATTAATTAGTTTTTATAAGATGGAAGAAAATTATTTAGAATTTTATATAGAAAACACTTTTTAGAGACTAACTCTTTTATTCATTAATTATAAAATTATAATTTATTGTTTTATTTTATTCATTATTGCATATTACCATTTTATTAGGTACAAATAAAATTAATAAAAAATTCACTTTGGCAGATAGCCATATTTGGATGTTCACACTCCAGTATTTATTCGAATATGATTCTTAGTTAGAAAAAGATAAACTTTGTTTATTTACTAGTTATCAGAAAGTTCGATTTCTGAAAGTTGTTTATTTTACAATAATTTACCGATCTTCAACCTCTAAGGTATAAATGATTTCAACACCCTATATAAATGATTTATGAAAAAACAGTGGAAAGATAGAAGTATATCGATTTCAAATTTGTCAAAGAGAGTAGTTTTATTTTAGAAACAAAAACAATTTTTCTGCCTACATATTCATATTCTATAGTGCAATATATATGTACATAAAAATATAATACATATACATTTAAATAAATATTATATAACGCAATACATATTCATATTCTGTAATACATTACTACATATTTCTTGAGGAAGCTCAAGTGAGCGACTTTAATGGTGGTGAAGAACATGCTGTCTCATTTAATCGAAACTGCTATTTTTTGTTTTTATCGTAATGTTCTTTACTATCGTTTATTTTATTAAATTATTCAATATATGTTTAAATTTTTTTTAATTATCGATAATTTTTCAAATGGAATAATTGAGAAGAAAGAAAATAAATATAAATATTTTGGTTATGTAGCTCAAGAAATATAAAAACCTAGCAATATTGCTAACTCATTATTATTATCGCTAAGTAAGAATAAAATTTAATTATATTTTAAACATGTTTTTTACTGTCTATTATTTCCAATATTAATTATCAAGCATATTTAAGTAACGTTCTTGAAGTTTTAGTTTTGATAGAATATATATGTATATATCGGAGGGAGGATTGTTGATTTCATCGCTATCAAAATCGATATTCAATAAAACGTCAATTTTATATCACAAACACAATTTAAATTTTTTTCTTCTGTTTATTATACAAATTACAATCCAAAATTATTGTCTTTTTATAAAAGTTTTCAATAATTGTTTCTTGACTCATTTTTGTCTCCATTATTAATATCTTTTTCTTTGATCTTCGAATGTTTTTTATTTATTTATTCACAATAATTTTGTGATCTTTTTTTTGAATAATTTTTCCCTATAGAAATAATCTATGAAAAAACAGTCGAATGATAAAAGGATATCTGTTTAAAGTTTGTAAAAGATAATATTTTTTTTTTAGAAACAAAAACAATTTTTTTTGCTGTATTTTTAATATATCTTATATCTTCAATCTTTGTCTCCATTCCA
>NW_027108820.1:36307-45396 GCF_000696795.3 Halyomorpha halys | reverse complement strand
GCTTTTAAGTGTCCTCTTTTGACACAGTCATTACCATATCTCTTCTTGCTGTAGGTTTATTTGAACTAAATTGATAGCCATTTTTGAGTGCCGTCTCAGTGATCCAAGAAACTATTCCATTGGTGAATACAAGCAGTTACTACAATAACTTCACTAATAGGTTTGCCTATTTCCTTTGATGCCACAGTGACCAGGTAGCCATAAAAAATGGATCTAACATATGGATCAAGCACAATCCAATATTTTTTGATGCATCGTTGTTTCGACTATTTGTGGACTCTGTGAAAAAGTTTATTCAAAACAACCAAAACTGAATCTTAATCCGTAACAATGTCTTTTCTTAATTTTCCTACTATGAAATTAATTGCAAACAATTCAGCATGTTGCGGGGTGTAGAGTATGACGGAAATGCATAGATTTGTTCTTCACCTGATTCAATAATTGAAGCACCTACTCAATCCTCCTTTTTAGACCCGTCCATGATGATGATATATGTAGTTCCATTCGGAATGTTTAAGCTAGAAATCCCTGAATTCAGCGAGTCCTAATTTTAGATTGGTATGATCCACAACACTGGCTCTGTAATGAAGGGAATCGAGGAAGCTTATACAATGCGAGAAGCACGAATTCATGATCGACATGTGAGGGATCTTTTAAAGTGTTTAGATCCTGCAGGTTGTTATTAAATAGTTTATTGTAACTCTTTCTCGTTTTGGTATATTATAACTCAGGGAGATATTCTCGAAAAAATAATACCACAACAGAAAGCGTGGGTTGTATTCCTCTGGACTACATTTTGCCAGATAGCGAGGAGGAACCACCTCCTCTCCTATTGCAGCCCCAGAAAGGCGTGTTCTCCGTTCTATTTATTTGAAAATCTGGTTTTTTATATTTTTATTAACATAATTCTAAGTTAAATGTATAATTTATCTTTATTACATGCGTATAAAGAGCTGCTCCCCGTAGCTTTTATGACTTCAACGTATAACGTTTATTATGAGTTGCACTGGAACTTTTGAAGTACCAAATATTCAAGACAATAATGATAACTAACCGATAAAAAGGCTAGTTTTAGACAACTTTCGTATCTGCATCAATATTAACTCTGTAGATCCCAACTCTAAACCTTTATCTCATTTATTTGTGAATAATAGGAATTGGAATTAGAAAGGGTTCTGAAATTATTGGTGTATATGCAAAGGTGTAGGTAAGGGTCTGTTATATGCGTTGTGCATCTTTCGGATATGGCAGTTCAAATTAGGGATTTGCGGGATTTGTTGTTATTGAACAAAAAGGTCTATTTGAAGGATGAGTTTGCCGAGAAATGCTAAATTAAAAATTTCTCTTCGTATAGTCAATGGTATTATACCGGCTTCTACTTGAATACTCTTAATAGGGTTTGGTAGAAATGCTCCGATAGATACTCAAAGGGCTGTAATCTGGATCGTATCCAGTATCTCGAGTGTCCTTTTACTAGCTTATCCATAAACTGTACACGCATAGTCCAACTGGCTCAGGAAAATCGTTTTATATAATCAGGATTATACTAGTTTTATCCGGTGATACTGAGGTGATTACTAACAATTTTTAAGATATTTAACACCTGTAAACAATCGGACCTATGCTGTTTAATAATATAACTCCAAAATACGTTATTTATGAAGTCCCGTACACAGAACCAAAAAGTGATGTTTAATAAGGTTTCTTGTAATATTTTTTAATAATTAAATCGTATTTAACCTGTAATATTCTATTTCCTTATCTGTAGTTTAGTATTTAACTTTTGTAAAACAAATTTGGACATACTATTTAATTGGGAGACGCTAATACATATTTATGAATGTGTCAGTTTCAGTATTTATTCATTTATTTATTGTTTATTTGTATTTTATTTATACTTCTATCTTTATATTTTCGCAATTTATTAAACAATTTCTGATTTAATTTGATCCAGATAAACGGACCAAATGCATCTGAGATAGCAAAAAGTGGAGGTGATTTCATTTTTCTCACACTTTATGTTAAATCAATCATTAATTTAAAAAATAAATTTATGATTATCTGGATAGCATAATGAGAATTGAGTGTACTTGCTGTTTGATGTTAAAGGAAAAGGTTTAGAGGAAACAATTTTCAAGATTTTGTTTTTATATAAATTAATTTTAATTCAGTTAAAATAAATATCACCGTATGACCTTCATTACTAGATTGTAGATTATTTACTATAAACTGGAATGTCAACCATGTAGAAGAACCAAGTAAGGTAGTAGAGTAAAGTATATATCTTAATTTCTTCTTTTTTAGTTTACAATTCGCTCGAAATATGGTGAACCAACACCTGGGTTGGTGTCCTGTCATGTATTAAATCTAATCATCCTTAGAATTATTTTTCTCTATTTTTTTAGTTTTAATTTATTTTTTTAAACATATAGAATTTTTCTCGTTTCATGTATCTTATTTTATAAATATAGTATTGATTGAATGATTTTTATTTTTGAGTTGGTTATATTTCGACCTACATTTTAAAAGTATTTGGCTTTCGTATATTAGAATAATATATGGATATAATTTTCCTTAAATTACCAAAGAATTTTAAGCCAGTTAAATTACATATCACCAACCTGATAAGACAGCTTGCACGAGGTCCAGCGTAGCCAGCTTCATCGGGAGAGGTGATATCAGAAGATGTCCTGATTTAGAGGCGGCGAAGACCTTCACATCGCCAACCGATGGCCTGTAAAACCCTTCAGAACAACTGTCGTCTTCCGGCATCTTGAGCAAGAGGCGACCGACGGAAGTCCCTCGAACAGCCCTTTTCACACGAACAGACAACACACCCGGAGCTGGAAGATCGTCAACTTTGCCGGTAAAGATGAAAGGGGCCGCCTTGAGAACGGGTACGAGGCAGTCGACGGACGGAGAACTGGATCGTACCGGACCCAGGGCACAGAGGCCCAGGAGGAGCAATAGTCCTCGGGACATGGCACTTAACTGACTGTTTTCTCGTCGCCCACTCAGCCCCCACCAGCAGCGTCTTTGTCTTCCGACCCTTCAGTCTTCCATATGGGATTCAATAATTTTTTTTTTGTTTCTATAATTGATTGAAACTACCTCTTGCAACACTAACGTGCCCTACTAAGTGAAGTTGGAGGTGGGAGAACATTAAGATGGAGAAATTGTGAACTAATATGAATAGTAGCTAAAATAATTTTTAAGATGCTTATTTCTAAACTAAATGTAATGAGAGCATCAGACAACTGTTGTTTTCTTGTCCACTTTGAGATGTAATTAATCCTCGATCGTTTCAGAACTGATATATCTAAATTGATCACTGTAACCATACATTTTCCTTCCAATTTTCCAGATAAGTCTTTAAATTGACATATTGTCTAACCTAAATTTCAACAGTTTTCGATAAATATTTTACGTTGCAATAGTATATCTGAAATAGAAAAATAGAATAGTTTATATTAACATCCTTCTCTGAAGCTATTAATTAATGCTGATTTTTTATAGAATCAGTGTTTAAAATACAGTATGGATGAAAATAAGAATGATTTTATGAAGTTAGTCATCCTTTCAACCAAAAGGTAAAAATATAAGGAATGAGTATCTCTGTGGTGAGGCACTACGTCACTAACTACAAGGACCTGAGTTCGAATCCAGCTGTGGCAGATAATTATTTTCTACTCTACTGTAGACGTGAGTCATTCCTGTGGGTTCGGGAGTCCTCTAGGATCCAGAAGGCTTTTCCCAGCCTCATTTAGTGGGAACCCTTAATTGAGATTCTGATCAAATTACCTCCTGGCACAACCGTTGAACTAGTATCAGTACTTTCTTACAATATAAGAACAACCCTGTTCGACTATTTCAATGAGAATAAGATCTACCTTATATTAAAGAACACTTAATTGTATATTAATACGCTGGGTTTAATCCTTTTTTGAATAAATCGATTCTGTAAAATGGACTTTCGGAAATTCGATTTTATTGCAAAGTTGCTATCACACCAGTTATATACCCAGCTTAAATACGTAATTTCAGTCGTGTACTATTTTTGGTTTTGAGCTCGATTAAGCATACAGATAATTTGTGAGATTTGGTTATTTGGATTAAGGGGACCTCAAAACGTATTTATCCGTCGAATCCTTAAAGATATAGAGAAATATTATAATTGATTGCCCTTATTTCGCTTATATAAATAATGTTTGTTAATATTCTATCCATATCTTATCCACCATATCCCTTTATTCCCACTTTTAAAAAAAAAATCAATCTATATATGTAATGTAAATTACGCGAATCGAATGCTATCTTATGGAGGGTACGAAAAAAAAAAAATCGAGTGCTAGAATTCCTCTACATTTAATTTTATTCGTTCTATTTTTTCAATAATATTAATTTATAGACTAATAGATTATAAAAGGTTAAATTCCTAATACATTCTTAAACCTGATGTGCGCTTCACACAAGGATGAAAACATTTATCTCCTCTTGCTATTATGAAACTCTTTCGTTTACTTATTTACCCATTGCTTATTAGCGCCATGAACTAAATACAATCACGTTTATAAAATCCAGCAAGGAACTAGGTCTTGAAATAAATACGAATAAAACAAAATACATGGTTACCAGTAAAAACGCGAGTAATTTCGATGATATAGATAGAGGAGGAGATACGTTTGAACAGGTAGATAGGTTTAAGTATTTAGGTTCTACGGTAACTAGAAAAAACGAAATTGATGAGGAAATAAAAGCTATGTTGAAGGAGGAAAATGGTTGTTATTTTTCTATTTCGAAACTGCTTAGCTCGCGTATTCTTTTGAAAAACTTTAAAATTAGAATTTACAAAACTATTATCGTTTCCATTCTATTTGGATGCGAGACGTGGCCTCTTCCACTATGGGATGAACAGCCCCTTAAGGTTTTCGAAAATAAGGTATTGCGCTCAATATTTGGACCGAAAAATGATTAATTAACAGGAGAATTTAGAAGATTACACAACGCTTAATTAAGGGATATACACCCGGTAAATATAATTCAAGTTATAGAATTGCGGCGTGTAAGGTTGTTGGGCTTAGTAACGTGCGAATCCCCAAAATGTTAATAAACACTGAATCCAACAAATAAACGTCCGAGTGGTAGATTAAAACGTAGATGGGAGTATTTCGTTAAAACTGGTTTAATAGAATTGGGTTTGGAGGGGCATCACTGGAAGGATGTATGATGAGAGCGTTTGGTGGTATTGGCATCAAACCTTCGGGTTCGTTAAGCCTTCATTGTTATTATTATTAGCGCTTACAAAGTGGTAGTTAATTATTGAAAATAATGAATTTCAAAGCTACTTTAAAGAAATGTTTTTTAAAATTCGTAATTTAAGGCCAATTTAATAAAAATGTAGTTATTTGTTTGGTTATATATTCAATTTTACACATTTTCACCATCATCTCAACAAATTATAAACCCCCTCCCCCATATTAACGTAGCATCAGATGTTTTTCTATACCTTGGTAGGTCTTGCCCTTATTTAAATAGTATAACAGCGCTTAAATACCGAATTTCCATAAATCATTCTCTAAAGTATGTTTAACTTAGATTATTTGTAATAATCTCACATTGTCAGCAGTTACAAACGAAGGATAAATTTAAAATATGAAAGAATTTCATAGTGAACTAAAGCGGAAAATAAATGTTCTATCGTATTTCCTGGATTTTTATTACAATTGTCAAACTTAACATTCACTTAACTGTGTATAAAATATCTAATAAGATGAAGTTTTGCTATCCTCAAAATGAATTTTTGAAACGTACAGGGACTTGTTTCTTGAGGAAACAAAGGCCTCCCTTGTGAAGGATCTCAACTAGCAAGACTTCCAGGATATCTTAAGATCATCCAGACAGGTGAGGGACTGGTGAAACGATCCGTTAGATACTTTTTATCATCGATGTAGCCTCTAAGTTTTACGGTAGCCAGGATGACCGCCAGAGATTCACTCTGAGTAACGTTATAACCCTTTTGAGTATCAGTGAATAAGCGGTTGGCATATTCGTCCGGATGCTCTTCGCTATCATTTGATTATGAATGTATTGCACCCAAAGCGTAATTCTTGGCGTCAGTCTTTAAAATGAATGATCTATCTTCTCCAGAGGCAGATAATTAATTACGTTTAAGAGACTAATTATGGGAAATTTTGTTCTCAGAATATTGGTGTAACTTGATAACACTAATGCTCATAGTGCTTCAGGCACTTATACAATCTGGGGCCTGTTTCATAATTAAGTACACACTAATACTATTAGTGTTGTAGTTTTTACTTTATTTAATTACACGTAATGTTGACTTATACTTTTATACTACTTGTCTTTAGTTATAATTGATGCCGTTTGAGACATGTCAAAACACTAATTTTAGATACTACAGGAATGATTAAGTCATTAAGTAGTTTTTAAATGATTTCTTCAAGTTTATACTTTCTACGTCGTTGAAACACTTTCTGTAAGGTAATTATGTTCACTTTGATATTATTGGTCGCAAACCAATTATTATTAGGTATCCAAACATGTGGGGCAAAGATGCTCGAAACCTATCAATAAGCCTGTGAAACGTAGTTCCAGAATTTCTAAGGAAGAATGTCGGATTCTTTCATTTTTATCTGAAAATACCTAAATCGGAAATACAAGGTTAACGGGTGGGGGTATTAAAATGGATTCGGTAACAAAAGGATCTCTGTGAAACGATGAGGCCATTGTGTCCATTCCAGTCCTTCCTCTAACTATAAACTTCTAATGTGGCGCTCCAGGAGATTCCGACGGAACTCAAGGGTGACAGAGACTGTACTTCACGGACAAGATGACCACTATATCGGAGGTTCAAATTGCTACCGGGCCACCCCTGGGCTTAGTTGCTAGGACTGCAAGCTTCCTATCTTGACAGTTTAGGTGACTGTTTCTAGAGGGCAGATGCCGCAGTATAGTTGAAGAAGCCGCCAAAAGGTTGAATAATTAGTAATAGTACATGGACTGGATCGAAATATTTATTATTGGAATGATTTTTGGTAATACATAATTATTATGTAATGTTATATTTTATGTTATTAAATTTATTATGTAAATATGAAATATGCAAGATTCGACTCAATTATTTGAACTATGGAGACTTTAAAGTGAGTATTTTTATTGAAAACTCAGATTCTATATTTTTCACGATCATGATACTTCCCATACCAGTTGCTTCATATATAGGTAAGTGAAAGTAAAAATATTATTTTATCTAAAAATGTCAATTTAAAAAAAAAATTCCTACAACCAAGGAGTGTTTCAGCGTATATCCTATTACCAAGGGTAGACGAATCGCAATATTTTGCTTTGGCTTATAATATTTTGACCTTATACATATGTATATATATACATTTAACAAAGCAATACACAAATATTTGTTTATATAATTATTTATTTATAATAAATGTTAAACTGACAAATCCCAAAACATAATGAACCTACTAGTAATTGAATAAAATTGAGTGAATGGCTAGTAACATAAAAGCAAAAAATAAGATGTAATGATAGCTGACCATAGATATTATATAAGTATAGGATGGTCAAGGGTGCGGTCAGTAATGAGACATAAATAAGTAAAACTTATTTATTGTGCAGACATTTTGTCCTGAATTTCATATCTTCATTAGGGCTGAAAACAAAAAACGAGATAACAACCATAACTCAGAGGTAAAAAGTTGTATATATAATATAAGCTAGTTATTTTATTTACTGTGGAAATTATATGAGAAAATGGTAAGTGGTGCGGTCAGTGAAGAACCTAAATAAACTTATTTATTAGTGCCAACATTTTAGCAATTATTTCAACTCCTCGTTCCCTACCGCCGTTTTCAACCCTGGTAAATGGGTGACAATGCTTCTCTTGGATATGCGAACGTTCTGACAAGGTGCATTATCATAACAAATAGGTACGCCATTTTTAACTATATAATATTTGGGCGGTTCATCAATCTCATTCGGACCTTCGTCTCCCTCATCTTCTGACTGTTCTGAATATGTCTCATGTCTGGATGCTCACTCTGCCTGGGTTTCAAATCCGTCAACTCTATCAACCTCGTCTAACAGTTCTTCTAATTTCCGTTATTAACATGATAGTTCAAGTTTTTTATTGGCGCTCAACAGCCGAGTGTGTACCTGTGTTATCTTTGTGACTCAAAATAGGAACAACATTATGCCGAGAATGCATAAAATTATTTCATACATAAATGAAATTATGAAAAAAAGGAAATTATGAAGGAGGAATATTGGACTTAATGTGAACTGACGTTTGCGAATTCTTCCGGATTAAAACAGGAAATGGAAAGAGTGTGGTTTGTTTTAGGATGTGTTCCCTTTATTCGTTTTTGAATCAATATTTGTCTTGGCTAAAACCATGAATTTTAATCTATTTCTCGCTTGTAGTTTTTTTAACTTTAAAGTAAACATATTTAAGTGATTTTTGTAAATAAAATTGATTCAGTGAAATAACTTGATATTAATAAGTTTAGTTATTATATGCCAGTAATTTTTAATGGCAGTGCAGGGCTCAAATAGAATATAAGTAATATATGTGAAATGTTAATTTAATTGTTGCAATATTTTAAGTGTGTCATATGTGTGTGAAATTCATTCTTTATTTTTTATTACTACGCTGTTTTATTAATAACCTATCTATAATAATCATTCAAGTTCGTTATCTGTGTCTTAAACCGTGGAAGGTAGCAATAGGTTATGCAAGGTTATAAATAAGTGTATTACCATGCTTTGGCGTTAAATTCAAAAACTGAGTTCGTTGTTTTTCCATGTTTGGTCATGTCAGACACTTGTGTTGTGGATCTGTGCTTGGACAAAACTGTAAAGCTATCTAAATGGAAAGTTAGTGAAGGAACGATTGTTTATGATGGCAGAGTGCTTCTGATTTATGAAGAAGGGGACAAAACCCATAAATTCAAATCCAAGCATGTTGGAACTGTTTCCAAATTACTTGCAAAAGAAGGAAGCTTAGTCAGTCCTGGGTAGTGTAGGATTTTTCTACCATATCTTCTATAAAAAAA
>NW_027108820.1:0-31447 GCF_000696795.3 Halyomorpha halys | reverse complement strand
AATTATAGCATGGAAGGTATAATAATAGGCTATGTAATCTTAAACCTGAAGAAATGAGAGTATAAAAATTAGAGAAGCACAAGTAATCAAAACATTAAAGGGCAAAATAACAAAATTATAACAACCAGAATCTAAGAACAATTTAAAGTAGTCATAACCATGATAGTGACAGTCAAGAAAGGACCATCAAAGAAAATTTGAACCAAGAAATAGAAAAATTAATTAAATTGATGTAGAAAATTGTTCATTCAACTAATTGATATTACCGACATGTAGCTGAAGTTCATCAGCAAGATGAGGGGATAAATTTAGAAGAATTTAAAGATACTAGACAAAGAAGATAATGAATAAAAAATCACCTCCTTGATGAAATTTAAGTAAATTATTTAGTAAACAATTTATTTTAAGATAACATCTTTGAAGAAAAAAAAATGAACCTTAGTCCTTGAATTCAAACTAAAATGGAAAAATGAAATAAAAGTATCCTAATTTATGCTGGAACTGAAATATCAGTTACAGAAAAATCTTTTTATGAAGAAAACTAGAAATTAATTGGAAAACATGAAGTAGTTGCCTATCATGAAAACAAATATATCAGTTATTGGTAAGAAATGTAGTTGTGTAATAGGTAGATATTTATTTCAATTCAAATAAACTTGGCAGATTATTAGGTTAATTATTATTAACGATTTAAGAAATTACAAGCAATATAATTCAAGGATTTGATTTTTATAAAAATTACAAAACAATCATTACTATTGAAACTGGACCTGGACTGTTATCTTTAAAGAAAGGTAATGGATGTTACGACAAATTTTATAAAATTGGAAACGTAAAAAAAAAAAAATTATGCTATAAAATGAAATAATTCCTCTTGAATTGACAATAACAAAAATAAACATAGATTAGAATGATATAATTTGTAAAATATCTGATATTTAAAAAACATTTTGAGTGAGACAGAAATTTAAGATTTTCTACTCTCTTATAAAAAAAAAAACAATGTTATTTTTGTTGAAAGAACAGGATGCGTAAAGGGATATTCATATATTTTGAAATAATACTATTCAATTTCAATATAAATGTTAATTATTGTTTTAGGATCATGCATGTCAATTTTATTAGGATTTGGAGTGAATTTATTAAAGAATATGTATTCATGAAATTTTATTACAATCAAATTGAGCCATGGAAATGGAATTTTCGAACAAAAGGCATTGCCAGCCACCTGTTTTTATCATTTTCTCAAAACTAGTTTTTTGGCACTTACAGCCTTTTCCATTTCCTTACTCAATTATGAAAAATATTTAAAAAAAAATATATATTTGCAACCTTGCTAATCGGTGTTTGTAATTTTAAAACTACAATCTATTTCCATGAATACAACTACTTATTATTATTATTTATATTATATTGCTATTTATTAGTGTAAACAATACTATTTATATTATCCTGAGTTTTAAATTACTATTTATAGCTATTTACTGTTTATTTATTGTTAGTTTGTATCTTTTGGTTTTAATATACATATATATATCTATATCTACACAATGTATTTTACATGAACATGAACAGTACAACAATATTTAAAGTATTCTACATACATTAGTTTTACTATTTGATGAGAAGATTTTTCTTGTTTTGTAAAAATTAAAAGTGTTCTAGAAAACAGAAGGCGTTCCTGAAGTTAAGTGGGTCATAGAACATCTGAGGTCAAATGTCTTAAAAGACTGTGAACTTGCTTTCTCTGGTCTTATTCCCTTGCGAACGAAATTGGAGGAATCTGAACCAGCTTTAGTTGCTATTCGACTTGGAGCCAAAATATCTGCAACTCTGCAACCATCAACTACGCATCTTATCGCAGCTGGAAAAGGAACTGCTAAGGTACTTATTATTTTAATTTTATTTAACTTTCTTCAAAACAAGTAGGGTAGCTCAGTAGCAAATCTAACTTCCTTTTCCTCTACTTCAGCTTAGGTTAGGATTGGTTCTATGGTATAGAGGCCCTTATGGAGCATACCTAGTCTGTATGAAGTTATGTAACTCTTCATTTGATGGAGGGGAAAAAACTGGCAGTTATGCATGGATACTGATATCACTTTGACACATTTGACTCTTAGTCAAAAATTAGTATATCTTAACCCACTACCAGTTCCGAGAGTCTTAGTAGATGTTTTTAAACTTTTTTAACTGGCAATAAATAAGTTAAACTTTTATTTTGTTTTTAGTATCCTGAAACCAATTATGGCATCTAATTTCTTGAATCATAGAGGATGTTTTTAGTTGTCTAACTATCAACATTTAAGCTGAGTTCTTATAACTCCAAAAAATTCAGAAGTATAATCTTTAACATTTTTTTTTATTCATTAAAATTATAATCAAGCTCATCATGAGAGCTTATTAGCAATTTAGTTCTAAATTACTAAGTTTGCAAAAAAACCAAATATACAACATATTGTTTTAATAACAATAACCTTGTCATTAAATTATTATTTGGCCTCACAGTATTACATTATCTCAGAAGTTCATGAGGCTTTCGTTGTTTCAATCTTCTAAATTAGGACATTAGCGTTGAGGAGATGGGTAGCCTCAACATTGATGTGTCCTTGCAGTTCCAGTCCAGATAATCATTTCTGATGTACCATTGTGCATTAACAATTTCTATAAGAACTTTATTTTGAAATCTTTGTGTAACTTGTCTGTTAAGAGTCCCTTGTACATTTCCACTGTTGGATTCTATAAGTCTAAATAGGTTTTAGTATTTGTTTGAAAATAAGAAGCTTGTTATAGACAGAAACATTTGATTTTCTGCTTAAGGGCCAATACTTTTTTTGTTTTAAATCAAGGTAAGCTGTCTGTAATATTTCTTTTTTTTTTAACATGCTCGTTCTACAAAAGCTTTGCGTCCAATGTCATCCCAAGGTAATAGGGGACCACTTTGTAATTCCATTGTATTATCCACAAAATTCAGTATTAGCATAATAAAAAATGAACGTTTTATTCAAGAGAGCTCATTAGTCAGAAAAGATTATGTAGGTATCCTGTGAAAAGCTGATTGAGACAAGATTATTTGAAATAATAAGTTGTCTTTATTTTTATTTTTTTTATTTTATAAAGTAATTATTTGTTGAACTGACAAGGTATCTCAGCTTATGCCACAATATATGTATTATAACACTAATTTAGTTTTGTTTAATTTTTATTTTACAGGTCCACCAAGCTAAGAAAATGAAAGGAATTAAAGTTGTGAATCCCCACTGGCTTTTGACGTGTTCGCACAGGTACATTTATATTCTTGTTCTATGTTAGCATTATATACTGGCACTACATTATCATATTATATTTTAATTGCTAATGTTAGTTTTCTCTCAATGTAATAAACCTGTCATTCTCTAACTTTTGAAGTATGAAGTTGAGAAAGTGTTAATTACTATAGCAATTGGGTTAACCAGAATGTAAGTTGCGAAGCCTTGCTCTTTTTCATTTAAGCATTCCCAAACATTTAGACTTAATTATTTTACTTTTATAAGTTTTAAAAATTATAACCGGAGGTTATACATTTAAGGTATATACATACATCACTTGATCATAAAACTGCAAAATGTAATGAATTTTTGTCCTAGATATGTTAAAATAGATACCTTGTTAAGATAGTGAATTCATCCAGTGAATCGATAAACACAATTTGTGGAGTTGTGCCCACTTTTAATATTCTTTGATTGCCTAAGGTTAATAACTGTTGTTGTAAAATTAATGTATATATTCTATTTTTCATCAAAGTTTATCCTTTACTTCTATTTTCTAACAAGTTTTGTGCTTATATAAATGTCCTATGGTATCATTACTTTTACTTTTTAAACTGATAATTGTTATCTTTGGTTTCAGTAAGTCTAGGTGCTTTTTTATTTTTTTTTTCAAACATAATTAACTATCAAAATTAAACTGTTCTGTAAAATTCAATCAAACTGTCCTTTGTTTCAGTTCCAGTTTAATTGATAAATTCGGTTATTTAGATTGTGAATTGTCGTTATTATATTCCTTTTTTGTAAATTATAACTTAAATTGTCACCAATTTAATAAATTATATTCTTTACTTCTAAATATAATTTAAAATTATTTTTTCTTTTTTTGCAGGTGGGAAAGAGTCGATGAACGCCTCTACGACATAGGAGCTGATTATGGTCCATTACCTCCTCAATTCTGTCGTACAGGTGCAAAAGGGGTTCCTACTAGTCTCATAACTCTTTCACAGGTAAATTGTTCTAAAATCTTTCAATGCTGCTAAAATCTTTCAATTATCCTTATGTTTTAAATGACTCCCATTAAAACCTTAAATCATAAAATAATTTATTTATGAGAACTGTAGTAGTTAACATCAGTTAACTAATTCTTTACATGATAATTGTGTTAAATTATAAAATCAAAATTTTTGATTCAAATAGAGCAAAATAAGGAAGAATGTGGAAGAACTAGTTGTGTTATTGTTTAGGTTATATGAGAAATTTGAATTTTCATTTTTTTCTCTTTGTTAGCATTGCTATTTCAAGTGTTGCAGATTGAATTTAATTTTTTTTTTCTTTATTTACAACAGCCGAATTAAATTTTTCATTTAAGTTCTGTGTAATCTAGTTCAACTTTGAGCTGGTAAAAGATATTGTTTTGAAGGGACTAGAACTAACATATAATATATGATGAATAAAAGATTATTATATTTAATTAACCAAAACCAGTTATTAACATCTAAGAAGTTACGTAAAAGCTTTCTTTTTCTTTTTATTATGAAGATACATTTGAAAAGAAAATATTCTGAATCTTAAAAGTTTAATTTTTTGAATCATTAATAAGGTATATTTCAGCATATTTTTCACTTTAGAATGTCATTAATACTTTTCCAAAAGATTTTCTATGATTTCTCCTACTATTTTTTTTCAATGCTATTCATAATAAATCATTGGTTATGCAGTACTTTACATTAAACAACTTCTTGTTTTATGTTCATTTCTTTGTTTACTTTGATATTTGGTTAAATAATCATTTGGACTAAAATAATACTTTAGTTTTTTTCTTCGGCTCATTCAGTAACCATCTCCAGAGGTTCAATAAAAATTAAAGACAACAAATGTTTGTTATTTATCTGCTGCAAATTTATTAATTTATGTTAAAAATTACTGTACAGAAATCAGAAATGTTAAAATTATCATACTTCCTTCTGCTGTTCACTTACTGGTTACGAGACATATTGTCTTACCTTATCTCATGACCATCACCCATCACCTTTAGGCTTCCAAAAATGAAAAAATTGACTCAAATACAGATGAGACAGCTTAATAATCAAAAGGTTGTATAATGGATAATCCAGGACATGAAAGACAGCAAATGTTTGTTATTTATCTGCTACAAATTTATTAATTCATGTTAAAAATTACTATATAGAAATAAGAAGTGTTAAAATCTATCATACTTTTTTGTGCTGTTTACTTTATGGTTAGGAGACATATCATGAACATCACCAAAAATGTAATATTTTACTAATGTAAAGATGAGACAGGTGAAGAATCAGAAGATTGCATAACAGACAATTCAGCTCATGAATCCAGTAAATACAATTTGTTGAGTTGTGTAATAAATGAATAACTGATAATGGAATCTGGAGGAGTATTGCAAGACGTAGATGGATGGATCATCATTGATCTTGTTGCTGTGGGTTTTGATTGTTTGTATTTGAGGAAAGGGAATATTTGTAATGGTATGTCGGATTTAGGCATCCAATTTTAGTCCTATGTTTTTTATTTATATAAATTCCGGGTTGAGGGTCTTATTTTTTTGTACCCTCCTAGCAACGGTGGGTATAAAGCATAAAAGGCACCGCATCAGGATACCCCACAAATATTCAAGACACTGTAGGATGGATGCCAGAATATGGCTGCCCTAACCATTACATATATATAGGACTTGCTGGCCAGTTCTTGTTGGAGACATTTAGGATTGAGTGAGCAAAATTTACGATCTTCACCATTTCACCAACCCACACATCACTATCAGCCTAAGCAAGCCAAGTAAAAAAAAAAAAGGCATCAGAACCTGGACTTATAACTATATATAACTGGACCGATAAGCTATAATTCAAGACCTATCTAAATTTCTCGTTTTTAAATTACATAATTATTTTTTATTCCTTTACCAAGAAACTTACAGCATCTACCCCTTTGAAGATTTAAATTTGGTCTTAAATATATGTTTATTAACCAGAACGCTAAATGTCTGTATTTTACCCTCACTTTTCCTCAAAAATTTTATTCGTGAACTCTCAATCATACAATAAGGGGCTGAAGTTGTACGGGTATAATTTTATGTTTTATAATTGTATTCTTTAAATATTAAACCATCTTTTCCCTAGGAAAATATGGCTACACCAGCAATTCATGACCTTACTTCCAAAACATCCTGACTACTTTTTTTATCTGAATTAAAGTATGGTATGCTGGCACTACATTATCATATTATATTTTAATTGCTAATGTTAGTTTTCTAAAGATAAATATTTAAGTTCTGTGCATTTATTAATCTGTTAGTGGTTTTAAGAACCTATAAAGAACCAGATCACTGTGTTTTGGTTCTTTTTTCCTTTTGGTATTGACCAAGAGGATAGTAATATAATGAACAATTAATCATTGTTTTTCACAAAAAGGATTTAACTGAATAATCTACAGATAGTAAATTCACCAAACTTCAAGATTCACTCAAAACTTTACTTTAGATAAAAATTTAGTGTGTAGGTTTTGGAATTATTTCATTTGTTTTATTACTGTTAAACTCTTAGTAACCATGAAAAAATTAATTTCCTTTTTTTCAGGATATATATGTATTACCTGTGTATATGTATTTCAAACTTTGTATTTTGTTATTCATGTTATCATGTCAGCTTTGCTGATGTAAATAAGACAGTGAGAGTGATAATGGTGTGAGTCAAGTTTGTTTTGTTTTGATTTTTTCCAAGGTAGGGAATATGAAAAAAAAAATAGTGTTTTATATTTCACATATTGTAATTAAAATAGTTTTGTAGCATAATACTTGTATGCTTGATTTTTCTAAGACAGCTTGATATCTATAAAATGCCTATTTCAGCATTTTAACAATTGCTTGTTTACCAACTGTGACAGCATTGCACATTTTAACACATGATTGTCTATTCATCAACCACCCCTGTCGCAATAGACATATGTGTTTATTTACAAAATATACTAAAAATGGATCCATTCAACAATTAAAAACATATAGACAATGGAAAAACATCCGTCTGACAAAGTATGTGTGCAATTTTAACTAAAAACATATTAAGAACAAAACTTTTAAAAAAATATTTTATATACTTTAAAACCAATGCTTTCAACCAGTCAATAATTTAAAATAACAATACAATATTTATACTAAAGAAACAAGGCAATACCAATACTCAAATACTGAGCTCTTTCCAGTTTAGCCCATCATGCATGATTGCAAAGAGCTCTCCAAGCAATAGACGTAATATATTTCCCATCGTTACCAAAGCACTCTACTAGTTTGATAACATCAGCCTGCATCCTTAGTTTGGAAGGCTTGTCTAAAATCTCTGGCTCCTCCTGAGTAAAAACTTATCTGGTATAAATATATGTCATTTCTTAATGTTAAACATAAATTAATAAATTTTAAAGTAACAAAAATTTGCATATCAGGAAAGTTATGATAATTATATTATATATATTCAAAATCAACTACTGTATTATGCCACTGATTCAGAGATGCATTAATAACTAGTGAGATTACCTGCTCAACGGAATGACCAAAAGAGATTTGTCTAAATATTTTGTTATAATCATTTATTTAGAATGCATTATGATTATGGTGAACATTGACTTAAGAATTTTTGGACAGTAACGTGGAAATATCTTATGATTCCTACTATTCTACTTCTTAATTAGTAAAAAGTGAAGATTAAATACCTTTTGTGGTATTAACTTCAGGGATTTGATGTTTATTTGTTATCGTTATTAATTTGATTAATTTTTTGCTTTTAAAATGTTTCATTTTCAATTTATTTTTCACTTAACAAAAATTATGTTTTTAACTATTTTTTATAGTAAACAGTAGGTTATTAGTTATCTATTTACTATAATTATTATCTCGGTAATTCTGAATTTTTTTTAGTTTCAATTTTATCCCCATACTAACTCGCACTCTGTCCCACTCTGGTATAATAAAAGAATGAAGTCATCAAGCGGTAAGCTGTTCATCAAAAAATATTTCATCTTATTTAATTTGTATAGTCCTTAAAATATCTTATAAGGAACAAATTTTTGACATATTACATCACCCTTAGAATTTTTTGTTGTCTGGTAAGTAATATATTGTGACCTGATTTCTAAAACCTCTTAACCATTGTGTAATATATAAGTTGTTAAGAGGTTTTGGATCATTTACATCAATGTCATAGGACCCTTTATTGAATATTAACACTAATAATGGTGAAATGATTGTCGGGATGTTCATTTCTAGTTAAATTATTTTTTTCTTTATATCACCAAACAAATGATTATTTTGTTTATTTATTTATTTCAATACTTTTTTTTTCATCTCAGGTGCTGGTTTAGTTTGTAGCATGGTTTACTTTCTCATTAACATCACTTGTTCTGTTCAACCTAATTTGTTGTGAAAAATATGTGTAAAGGTTGATTTTTAATTATATTTATCAATCCTGTTACATCTACAACTTATCTCTTTTTTAATGGATTATTAATTATTGTTATGACTGTTATCCTCTCTTCAACGTACCTCTTAATTATATTATTCCTTTATTTGCATATTGCTTTAACTAATTATTATAGGAAGACATGGATGCCATGGCAGAAGAAGTTGGAGAGCTCTCTGATAGTGACTCTGGGGAGGATGGTAAGATAGAAAATTTATCTATATTCTATCCATTCCTTCTGTACTTTTATTTGTGTTATCAATGTTTAATTATAAAATTTGATGTTTGGACTTAGAGTTTATTATAAATTGCTTGGTATATCGTAAAGTATATTAGGACTAAATTAGTTATGTAATTATAGTGTTAAGTATGGAAGTAGGAGAGGATTCTTATAGTTATTTACTTATAGGATTCTTATAGTAAACTACATAACTGCTGTTTAATTTTTATTTTCCTACAGTTGGATGCGTACTAAAGATAAAATTGGATAACAAAAATATCCACCTTAGCTCTGGCTTCCTGACAATATAATACTTTAGGTGTATCCTGTGTCATATATCATTAGTACATTGATGTATGTTAACAATCTATAATGGTAGTATTTAGTTAGTTGGTTACCAGGCCAAGTTATCAACAACCCTTATTAGTTTAAGCATTGTAGGCTTTTAAAAAAAATTTTATGTACTAACAAATTGTTTTTTTACCGAAATTCATTTGGTTCTTTAATTATCGCTCTTGGTTAGCCCTAAAATGAGGGTTATACAATTTTTTAATAAATATATATACATATATAGGTATATATATATATAATTGGAGAAGTTTGTCGGGGGGTGCGGTCAGCAAAGAACAACATAAATAAACAAAACCATATTTATTTATGTTGTTCTTTGCTGACCGCACCCACTCCCCCCCCCTCCCCGACAAACTTCTCCAATGAGGTGTAGATTAATATCTATGGTCAACTATCTACACCTCATTATATATGTATATGTGTGTGTGTTAAAGCCACCTCAAACGACAAACAAACTGGCTCGGATTAAACATTTTAAAAACTAACATAAACAAAATATACAAGTAAGAATAAAAAGGCCTTTCAGATAAAAATAAAATAGTTCGATAAATTATGTTTACACAAAAAAAATAAATACTGCACGATGAAAGATTGCTCCACTCCGATAGGTCAGAGGAAGAGTGCTGCCGAGATGTGTAGGTCTGGCTCATCGATGGTCCAAATATCCAACAGTCGTATTGTATTAGGTGAGCCAACAAAATGAACGCAGACAGGGCTGGTTACACACGTTCCTTGGGTTCAGGGGTTGGCCACTAATTACTTAATTAATTGGAACTCATATTATAATCGAAACACAGAAGTGGTCTGGTTCCGTACTGTAATGATGACTAAAAACTCAAAATGTCCAAACTATTAAATTATAAGGGCAGACAGGGCTGCTTAGACGCTACCACGGCCACTAATTAGCCGGAACTGCCATAAAAAAAACTAAGATGGTCGGTCCGTTGCTAGGGTGACGCCTTAGCAACAATCATCAGCCCCTAGTAACTGTCTCTATTACTCATTATTACAAACAAATATAGTTACATATTTTTTTCTTTTTAAATAACTAAATCTAAATAAAACAATACAAACAAAAATATATGTAACTCAAATACTATTTACAAGGTATATATATTTATATTAGATATATTATGGCGTCAACAGTATATATATATATATATATATAAGGGAAAATTATGCTACATATTTTATATCTTTTTAAAATCAATCTAGTACTGTGGTTACTAGATCGATTGTAAAATATATCAGCAGCACATATTTTGTAAGCTCTTACTGTTAGAACTGTTTTATTATTTAACTTTCTTCTAGGTTGAGTGTTAACTGGTTAACTGATAAATGCCCCTGAAAAAGCACTGATAAGCATCCTAATTTTCAAAATTTTTGTGGAAACCACCCTTTAGTGTGGTAGGGCGAGGGTGTTCCACACATTTCATGTCCTGGCTTAGTGTTCCTTGGAGACTCTTCTACATTTTAGGAACCACTGAGATAGTATATCTTATTCTAATTATCAAATATGTGGTAAAAACATTATAATAAATCAACAATAATTGTAGTATTAAGTTATATTTTAGGTTTTATTACTCCAAATTAAGGTTGTGTGGCAAAGTTATATATATGCTTCTTTAAATCCTAATCAATTTAATAATAATTTGTATTACTATTTTAATTTGTACTGCTGTTCATCATTTTATCACCATATATGGTGTCTTAATAAAGTCAGAGATAAAATAGGTTAGTAAAAGCATTGGTCTGGAAATCTTCTCGATTAAAACACAAACATGTTTCTTTTTCAAACCTACTTAGAGACTATTTAAGTGTATTATTAATTTGAGAGGTAATTTTAATGATTTCAGAACTTATGTTTCTCTAAAAACTGATTAGTTGTTTTTATTATGCAAGTGAAATGTTACCATGTACAAGTAAAACCTCCAACAGATATTTGAGCCTTCCAATTCCTCTCCTCTCCCAACTTCATTTTTTCTGGGCTCATTCCTAAAGTACTTAATGATTATAAATATCTGAGATTTTTATAGTCGCTTAATTATGTAATGTGTTGAAACTTATTTAATTATCCTCCAGTTCATTAGTCTACTGAAATTCAATTATTGAATTCAATATTTTAAGTACTAAAAACTATTTGGTTTTAGAAAAATTCTAATAGTATCAAAAAGATTTTCATCATTCCCTAGTATCCTACGGAATACATTGAACCTGTACTTGTACGATTTCCATTAGATTACAAGAATGAAACTTATATTTTAGTGCCACGTGTATTGTGCCCGCTCATGGGAAAACTTGTATACATGATTTGATTTTATCCATTCTCCATCAACTAATGTTGTCAGAACAATGTATTTAAAACAGATATAAAATTAATCAGGTAGGGAGATTCTATAAAACTGTTACAGGAAGGCTATTGAGCTTGGGTACAAAACTTTATAAAGAATGAAGAAATTCCGGGACTCCTATGAGTGCAGGTTTTTGCCTCATTTGTTAATCAATAATGGGTTCATTATGTAAACAGGATATAAAGAGAGAGCCTGCATTAAAAGTCAGTGTACCTCTATACTGAGATGAGACAGCAGGAGTTGGTGTGATAGATAATGCTATTCTATATGAAGCCACCATAGAAGATAAGGATCAATAAAAGACAGGGGCTGAAGATATCTTTCTTAGCATTGACTTGGGAAAAATGAGTTCACAGAAGGAGTAAAGTCTCAAACTGAAATTTTTCAGATCACCAAGCACATAAGAAAACTTGTTAATTAATCGCAGAACTGGAATAGTTAAGAACTCATGAATTCTACATTCATATAATGAAATATATTATATAAATAAGGATATGGTTTGGATAGTAATAAGTAAAACTTATTTGTTTTCTTCACTGATCACATCCCTATCTCATATAATAATTTCCACTCAATAACTAACATTTATATTACATTAGGTGTGTGTGTGTTCATATATATATGTCTTTTATTGAAATTTCACTAAGACTTATTTCTTTGTGTCATGTATTGGTAGATTTGAGTTTATTTTGTTTGTTTCATGCATTAGTAGATTTGAGTTTATTTTGTTTGTTTCCTGTATTCGTAAATTTAAGCAAGAGTTGTAGAAATTTACGGCAACATTGATTAGCTCTAACCTTTATTGTAAATGTAATAATTTGTTTATTTGCAAATATGCCTGTTAAATACATAATAATTTACTTATTTACAAACATACCTGTTAAATACATAACAATTTTTAGAATATAATACCAATATACCAAGAACATAATACCAAATTACTTAGTTTTATGCCAGTACTTCCCAATGAGAGTTATTTTAGAAAAGAACTTAGTAATGATCAACCAATCTATTAACCTTTTTTTATCTCATAAAGTTATATATTTTCAGAAAATGAGCAAGATACCAGTGGAATCCCGAGTAGAGAAAATAGCAATTCTAACACGGAATCATCTCTAGATGAAGAAGATGCTGAAGAAGATTTATCTTTGCTTGGTCATCAAATAGAACAAGGGCTTTCAGATTAAAGCTTAGAACAAATACACATGTACCTATTAATAAATAAATTTCAATTCCCTTTACCATGTCCACTAATGTGTAAATACATTGTAAATCAATTTTATACTTAGTGTTTTGGCTTTATAATGGTAATTTACGTCTAAAACTCAAAGTGTTCAATTAATTTCACATAGGTCTGTGTGTGGTTATATGTATCATCTACATGTGTTCATGTAATAAACTATAAAACTAAAATAGTGTAAAAGGTTATTGATATGTACAAAATGAGAGTGTTGTAAGTGTTATACCTTTGTTATCTAATTTATTATAATGATTGTGTACATTATAAGGTTATTTTTAAATAAACTAAAGTTGTAACAGTGCATTGCTTTATTTATAACCTTTTTGACAGATTGTTTACTTCCAAGTGCTACCAACCTTAACCTGTATATAATTCTTTTACTAGTTTAATTTATTAATTAAAAGTTGAATACTGCTGCAGTTTCTCTTGAAACACGTAGTATTATACCTTTTATAACTAATACTATGTTAAATAAGATGTATATGTCATTTTTAGAAATGTTCAAAGATAAATATCATACTGTTATGCGAACAGTTTCATGCCCCTCCGTTCTTTTTTTTGTTCTGAACCATTAAATTGGTGTTTCAGAAGTAAAGTTTATTATTTTTATGCAATCTGGGGTTATGAAAACGATTTTTTCTACAAAAGTCACGATTTAATGATAAGAGAACTCGGAGTTCGAAAAATGGCTGCCTGGTTGATGTACGAATGCAATGTCCCTTTTATCATTATTTGTATATGACATAAATTCTTTTTAAGTAGAATCCGACCATAAAAGGATATTAATACGATTGATCATGTCAGGTGAAAAGTGAGTAATATTTTTCCTAATGTTCCTTTTGAATTTTACTCATAACCCTTGCCCAAATCAATATTTGACTTGGGTTTGGCCCTTGTGTGAATTTCGTTTTATGATACTTATTGCATTTCACTCGCTAGTTTTCACAGGTTTTTCGTTTCTGTTTCATAGTTTCTTTTACTGAAGTTCGAAAATTTCATAAAATATTCCGTTCCTAACGTTCGTTTTGTAAATAAACTTAGTAACATGTAAGTTGCAAAGTAACATCAAATTTGGAAGAATACAGCTTTTTCCATTGCTAGTATTTCTTCTTTGTATTAACAACAACGTTTATTTACATTAGTAGTGTGATTTTTTAATGGTTATGTTATTGCAAACAATATAAATACATACATAACTGTTCCCATTTACATTTTAGAAACAGTGGTTTGCTTGTTTGTAGCCATAATTTTTGTTTTGGAATGGTTATACTGCAACTTATACTTAACCTTAGTGATAAATGTACTTCTTTCTTGATATGTTTAGGGTTGAGTGGGTTGAAATCATCGAACCCAAAACTAAAGAACATATGTATGCTAACTTGGCTACTGGAGAATGTGTATGGGATCCCCCAGCAGGTGTTCCAGTGTATGTATTGTATTTTTTAAAAAAATTATTTAAAAATTATGTATTAGAACTATATTGTTTATTTTCCTATTCTAATTTACCACCTCGGTTGGTAATGTGTAGTACTTATTTATATCAATGTTTACGTTGCTACAGTGCTTCTTTGTATTAATAATGAAACTCCCATCACAATTTTAAATTAACGCAGTTATGAATTATCAGATTACATAGAATATTATTGTTTTTAATTTAGGGAGGAAGGTTTCAAATGTTAAATATTTATTTTATTCCTCACAAACAGGCATTATTTGTATGATTAAAAGTAATAATAAAACTGATTTGGTATATGTTAGGTTTCGATATATTTCCTTGATGTCTATGAAGTTTATTTTGTACTGCTTTTAGAAGGAGCCTATATGTGTAAGTTAGGGTATAATTTGTCTCTTATTTATGTTACTGTTGGATATTTTTAAACAAGTTTATCAGTAGTTACTTTATTACAAGCTTTTCTTGTTTCATTAATTAATATTGCTAATGTACGTTGAAGCTTTTATTTGTTTTTTTTTTCTCTTTTGTGGATGTTTTGTGACTAATGATTTTTGTTTTACTGTTCATTTTTAATCTCATTTTTTGGAAACTACAGCAAATAGCAATATTTTTTTTTTGTTTCATTGGGTAAGTTGAAACACGAGTTCTTATTAAAGTTTTATTTTTTATTGTTTTTTATTAATACTTCATACAATTTTATAACTTGGTTCTCATCCTGATGAAGCTTGTCATTGATATTAAAAATTTCTACATCTCTTAATGCTGTATTATCAATCTATTTATTCTTATTTTTATTTCTGTTACTATCGTTATATCAGTGCTTCATTTTGTGCTTTTCAAGTTCACAAATAATGGGCAGGTTTAAAGTTAAAGATTCCGGGAAACTAATATTGTTAAATTATGTAATTTCTACCAGTTTATTTTCTTAATATGCATTCGTCATTAAAGAAAAAACTGAGTAACATTTTTTAGTCCATTGCTCCACTATTTTTATTAGTACTTTTTTTTTTTTTTTTAGTTTTTACTTGTTTCTTTATTCAGTCGTATACTCATTTACTAAAAAAGGTATAACACTAATTGAAAATAAGTAAGTTTATAATTTCTCATCAGCAAAGTTTACATCGGTTTCTTTTCATTTCTTCTAATAAATAGTAATTCTGTTGGTTTATTTTTTCTAGAATACTTACTTTCATACATTTTGTTTTTACCATGAAAGACAGAAGGTTTTAAAGCAAAAAAAAGGCTTTTTTATATTGTATTTGACCTATTCCGTGGATTGTACCATTGACTATAGTTACTTTGTGAGAGCCCTACAAGCTTTGAGTCATTCCTTTGGATGACCCGACTAGAGAAAGTAAGTCCAGTCAGAAAACAGCGAAGAGATACTATAGTATCTTTAAAATACTTCTGATTCAAAATAGGATGAATATTTTTTTGCCAGGTTTGCTACTATTAAAGGAAAGCAGCAATGTAATGACATATTAATTGTTCACAATGTACCTTAATGTTTTTGTTTTTTTCTGGTTGCTGAATCAATTTAATGATGTGATGTAGTAAGAGCTAATGAAGTAGTTTTTAAAATCAGATTTAACAATTATTGTTACAATTTGCATTCCTATAATGATTTGCTCCCATTTACCTAATTTTAAGAATGAATTCTAATCAATGAATTAAAATTACCAAATCTCAATTAATTTATATGTATTGAGTCCAGAAAATAACTTTTCAAAAAATATTTTTGTATTTATGTCCTCAAATTCTATACTTCAATTGTTTTATACACAGCTTTGAGCAGTTAATTATCATATATTAAAAAAAAAAAAATATTTTCTCGTTTGCATATTTATTTTTGTTATTCCTGTAGTTTTATTACAAATCTAAAGTTCTTATTCTAAACTTTTATGTTGATGGAAACTGATTTTTTTGCAGATTCCTTTACCTACATATTGTTTTTGGTTATTAGGTTCAATTAATCACTATTCAGGTTGAAATAGAATCTCAACAATTTACCAATGTGAATTTACTTTCTTATTTGTCTGAGTTCTCATGATTTTTTTTTCTAACTTGGTTTAAAAAGATGAATTAGAGTAAGTCAAGTCTATTATGTATTGTAAATAGAGTGTATGTTCGTCAGGATGCTAGAAATTATAAAGTAAAAATCAGTATATCAGGTAGTTTATTATATACTGGGTACTTAAATTCATCTCCACACAGAGCTTCATTCTTTTTAATTGATAGATAGTATGTTGCTTTATTTAACTCTACATTTTTCTTGTGAATTTTTTTTTTTTCTTTTCATTTAATAAAGTATATGCATCTACACGATTAGCAGCATTTCAAATTAAGTGGTAATATTAAATACAGAAAGAAGACTGATAACAAGCAGTGGTGGGAGCTGTTTGATCATAATACTGGAAGATTTTATTACTATAATGCTACATCACAAAAGACTGTCTGGCATCGACCTCCAAACTGCGACATCATTCCTCTTGCGAAACTCCAGGTAAAATATGTTGGAGCTGTTGAGAATATTATTTCATATTTTAATTTTTGCATTTGAAAGAAGAAATAGTCAATGAACCAGAAATTCTAAGTGAATGAAGTAGGAATCGTCATTTAAAGAAATATATATATATAATTGATATAATTTAATTTGCTGTACCACTATCAGCTTTCAGTGTTTATTTGTTGCTTTTTAAATTCTTATAATACTAATCCCTATTTCTTGTTTGATTGTGATTGTGCTTGCTAGTGATCTGTGTTTGCTTAGTGCCCATAATCTAGTTTTCTTGTACAGAGCTTCCATTGGTATTATTTGTTCATCTCTCTCTTTGAATCCATTTTATTCTTTTTAAAAAACAGTTATGGTATTTATATCGATATCGTCTGAAAGCTAAGGTCTTTTTATATTATTTTAAGAGTTGAGTAGACCTTAGACTTTAAGCTTTTATGCTTCTTTATAGGGGTTTATTGAAATTGAGTCGGCCAAAACCGAGTCAAGTGATTGGTCGTTTCTATAGCAAAGAGGACCTTATTAATATGGTAAGTTACTGTCTATTTATTTCAGTTACAATATCAAAGACTAATTAAGCTATTATTTCTATGTAGTTTTCATATAAAATTAATGGTAAAGTTATATTTTTGTCTACAATTGGTTTTCAGTTGATTTGTTCATTCAACAGTTAACCTTATTTTTTACATACTGTATTTGTCTGAATGTCGGTTGAGGTTTTTTTATAATTTTCTAACATAAAATGGGGGTTCAATCTACATACAAGTTATACTTTGGAAAATTCTATTTCAACAAAACTCAGAGATTTTAAGTCTTTATTTATTTTATTTTCATGATAGGTGACGATATAGTTTATATTAGCATCAAGTTATTACTTGTTCACGTATTACAACATATTTTGGAGAAAGGAAATACTATTAAAAACATATAAAATTGTTCGCATCACTAAGCGGGATCCATCAACACATTAATTATACCTTACTAATCAGTAAATTATGTTAATATTTTTAATTCTGTTCACTTTATTGTAAATGATATGGCAGAAGAATAATCAAATTTATAGTTAGAAATCGACCCACATGATCTGTAGACAACAAATAGTTGACTGTGTGTTTGTAATTATTTTAATATATAATTCTATTTGACGTAATATCCTCTGTTGAGTATAAAATCGCTCATGTTTATAGGTTTTTTTTTTTTAGATTTCATGTATCTTTCCTGGCTCAGACTTTTTCCAATTACTTTTCAGCTCAAAGTTTTTAATGTTTTTTGCTTGTATAATCATCAGAAATATTTTATAATGCAAATATTAGAAACTTATGTATATTTTAGGGTTGGGATGACAACCTATAATTGAGGTTGATTGCAAAAATCCCCCTATAACAAATTTGTTTTTGTGGCATCGATATTTATACATTTTTCTTATATCAAAACAATAATTTTTATTGTTTTCCTCCTTCAGAAGATTTACTTTTCAATAAGATAACCTGAAGAAAAATATCATTAAACATGTCAATGCTTTGATGTGAAAAAAAAAAAGTTTAATTGTCAGCGACTCCAGTTACATATTTGGTATATAGGGTATTTCTCCTTGCACCACCAATTACCATCATAATATTAATATATTGTTTATTTGTTTTAATATTATCAAAACTGTCTCCAGGGTATCTCTGAAGAATATCTGTTGAATGACTCTGGAGTTACAGTTTTAATTGTATCCATATTTATTTAAATTTTCTTTGTTAGCATGCTTGCAATTTATTAGCACGAGCGATTATATTTTCATAGATTAATGTTTACCTTCTGGTTCATTGATTATTCATTTATATTGGTAGAAATATTTAGTTTTGTTAAATTGCTTGTTTTGCATATTTTTCGCTAATTTAGTCAGTTATGTTACATAATTATCCTTTCCTAGTCCTTTTAGAGGTGGGTCTTGTACTCGAGCACTGTTCATGTTTTGAGTATTGAGCATATTTATTTTCAAACATACTGCTGGATACTTAGCTCGGTAGTAATCGCCTTGCTGAGAAGAAATTGATCCAAGTTCATATTTAGTACGTACTTATTTATGTATCTAAGTACTCATTTCGTTGTTGATATAAGTAAATTTGTATTTGTATTGTATGCACAAGGTGAAAATAACATAAGCAAAATTAAATAAATAACCAAAATATTGGATAACAATAATCATCTGTGGATTTCTGTTGGTGAAAACAGATAGTGTGTTCACGAATAATGTTATTGTGTACTCTATATTTTTTTTTCTAAGCTTTTATTTGTTGAATTTTTTTTTTACCGTGTTTCAATTTTATGTATATTAGTTTTGTGCTTATAGCAGCTTCTAAAATGCCCGATAAATAAGCATTAATTTTGTGATAAATACCCCTTTTTTTTTTCTTTTACGTTAAAGCTCAGCACTAATTAAAATGTTCTGGAAATCATTGTGTACTTACCTAAACATTTAGCAAATATAGTTAATAGTATTTAGATATATCTTATTTAAGATTTGAAATAGTTAAGGAGTGAAGGGTGTTTGACTCTTGATGGTTTCTAATAAAGATTTTTTTCTGGATATTAGTCAGGTGATTGGAAAAAGTGAATTATGAATGGTTGTTAATTTATTACTGTGACTCAACATTTAGGCTCTATTATGCAGGACTAGGTTTCAGTTGGGGCGGCTGCTGTATTCATTGAACTCCACTTAATGGAATAATATACTTAGCTCTCAGAGTACAAATACCCATCTCTATTCCTTCATCATTATTCAAAAAATAATCTTTTGTTTTTAGCTAAATTTTTAATCATGCCAGCACAACAAAAATGTTACATATTATGATTCGTTGATCATTTGATATTATTTAATTTAAATGCAGTCGAACCATTTTTTTTTTTTTTTTTTAATATGAACTGAAACCCATTAAACCTATAAGGCACTTACATACGTATTTATAACTTTTTAAAGCAGTGAAAATAATTACCACCATACAGTAAAATAAAATGTGTTAATATTTCATTTGGAGCAAAATGGATGAGTTATAATTTATTAGATAAAGGGACATTGAATGTCTGGAATATTAATAGAAAAAAATTATTTTTTACTTTTTACTCAGTGGTAATAATTAAGAATACTAAAACTAGGCCATTTGGTGCCTGGCTGTTTTATTTCATTTTGAAGTAGGATGGTTATGCCTCTCATTTAAGAAAACATGGTTGATAGGTTATCGAATTTTTTTTCAGGTTCCTATTGAGTATTTTTATGCTTACAAATATATAAAGTTACAGTATTATCTATAAATTAATATTACTTATGTCATTGCTTCTTAATGAACATAGGTTTTGTCATGAATCGGGTTACAGTTTTGTCAATCTGTTGAATAATGTAGAGGCTGTATTGGCTTAGTTTATAAATGCTTACGATTATATTTTGTCAACATTTTTATACTTACTTAGATAAAATCAAATTCCTTGATGACTATTTTATGTATTGGCTTGTTTTGCATTTCTATTTCCTCCATTTTAATGGTTTTAATTTTTTACTAGTCCTCAAGTAGCTTGACAATGTGTCACGTTCAGTATATGTGTGAATAAATATAAATAAATCAGTTTTTTTTTAAATCAAGTTAACAATCATTGTGGTCTGCAAACAAAAAAAAAAATTTTAAATTTATGTGCTAAATTAAAAAAATTGAAGCGTTTTCTTGCAAAAATCCTGGTAATAAAAAATGAGTTAAAGACACTATTGTATAGTCTACAACAATTAAAATATGGCTGTTCAGCTAAACCCCGAAAATTCTAGAACTTGTCTAGTTAAAAACTCCAGTTGTCAGGAGTGCTTCATTTTCAACCCCTGGAAGATGAGGGATTGAAGAGTCTCTCTAAGCAAAAACCTCTATTTTACATAATTGTCTTTACTTCGTTACCTTTCAATTATCATTTACTATTCTTGTATTGTGTTTGTACTAAGTTTGTTTTGAATAAAGGTTATAAATATGATTTTTTTTTCAATTTTAAATTAAATTAATATTTACTAACATACAATAATATACTACTTAGCTTTAAACTTAAAAAATTGTGATGTAAAACACTACGAAGGATAAATTTCAAAACTTAGATCTGACTGTTTTCTGTGGTTCAGTTTTATCATCAAGAAACCACATTGCTTTAAATCCAAACCGCTTGGGTTTGTATTTTTGTAGTGTTCTTCTTATAAATAACTATAGATTTAAAAGCTATCCTAATTTCTTTATATTTATTTACACAGCTGGAATAACTCAAAGTAATAAAGAAACATTAAACAAGTATATCGTTACAGTCCTGTTGGTTTTTATTTTTGCCTTTTCCCTTTTGTACGTACGAATCCTTGAAGCTTTTCTTTTATATATATATAATAAAAAAATATATCCTTGGAGATCCTCAAAATGGGATGATTGTGATAGTATCCCAGGAGTTTGAGGGAATCATCCTGAGATGATAGTTCCATTTGACTTTAAAAAGTTAATAAACAAGGATAATAAATCAGGGTGAGCTGTGTGAATCGTTTTGGGTCACCCCATACTCATCTGAGTAAAACGAGCTAAGCACATTTAGTATGTTTGCACTTACGAATATACTGCTTTAAACCTGGCTCAATAAGTACTTTTAAAGGAACAAGATTTTTCATTTTGTCATATCTGTTTAATGGGCCTAATTTGTTTATATCATTCAATCATTCTCTGATTACCACCTTACTTGACTCTTTTAGAGCGGTTTGCCGATATCGGAGCCTCCAACACTAAAAGGGTTAAGTATTAAATTAAGATATAACTATATTTTTTATAATCATATGCAGAAAGTTGTGATGCTATCAAGTTCTAAAAATGAATGATTTTAACAAATTGTAGGTTCTTTGCTTATTGTTTTCTTCTAATGTATATCAGACAATATACATATAAATTGAAGATGTTTTTGCTATAATATCTTTAAGAAATTATTATATACTGATAATTTAGAATTATTTTCAAGATTTTTCATAAAATTTTATCCTAATTTCCTTGAACTATTCATTAAAAATCCATTTTGATTCATTGAGTTGTTTTCGCTGCATATCTTTAAGAACTCATTATATACTGATAATTTGGAATTATTTTCTGATAATTAGAATTATTTTCAAATTTTTTCATAAAATTTTATCCTAATTTCCTTGAACTATTCACTAAAAATCCATATAGATTGATCGAGTTGTTAAAGGTTTTCCATTACTCAGCTCTTTAATTATCCGTTATAAGAATATATTCTTGGTTATGTATGTTTCAATTAAAAGAGATACAGAACACTAAACTTCTGGTGTCCATGAGGGAAATTTTCTGCATTGTAATTTTAATTAAATAATCTATACATTCATATATTGATTTACTCCAATCTTGCAACTTATTTAATAATTTGATGCCATCAGCGAGTTTGATCATGATCAAAGTTTCTATAGATTGTATTGTGTTTTAAGGATTTTTCTGATAGTAGTTGATAGATCTGGATTTTTATATATAATTCTATGCATTTAACAAATAATGCATGATGTTAATAATAATAACATGATTTAGTTCCTTAATGTAGTGACTGATTTGAATGTTCCTTTTTTATTGGAACTAATAATCTGGATTCTTCTGTTTCATTTAGTTAAATAATTTTTATGTCTTAGGAAATTACAAAGCAAATTTTGTAATTAATAGTTCTTTTTTAGTGTTATCTTATGTGATATTTTGTTTTTTGATCCGTATAAGTTACTGTTAATTACCTCTAACATTTAGTTATATTTGGGAAAATCTTATTCTTTTGTAAATTTCTTCCATTTCACTGATTTGTTATTAGTTCTTGTTAATTGAATTCGTCATTTCAGACTTGGCACATGTACTTTTTTTCACAAATTATACATGTGTCATTTTGAAATAACTAATTCAGTTATTTTTTTAATGTTAGTTGTATAAATAGAATAAAAATAATTTTATTACTCTTAATTATAATGAGAAATTATCTTTGTAAGTATAAAATGAAAAGGCAGGTTTTCAATTTTCTTTTTTCGTCTAGACATAAAACAGAAATTTATTTTTTTTAAATATTCTGATAGCTTTTATTTTTATGGTCATAAAAAGATTATTTTCCACCAATTTCACCAAATTCCACCAATAAAATATCAATTTTATTTATAGTAGGTAACTATTTATCGGTTACTTACATTTTAGCTAACTTACATTTTAAGTTACTTAAAATTTTTTTTTTTTTTTTATTGTTTTATGATATTTTCTTATTGCTTTCAACAGAAAATTGGGACTTAATATAAATCAACGAAAATTTAAATAAATAAATTATTGATTTGCTTTAATAATAAAAATATTTTATCCATAGTAAAATCTTATTTATGGGTTGAGTTTCTTTTGAATCTTAGCTCTTTTTTTGGAAACCAGTTAAGAGTTTAAATGGATCCACTATGTCCGGTGTTCTTAGACGCTGAAACAGAATACTGAACCTTCTCCTGGTGGTGGAAGTTGTGGTGTTGTAAGTACACCTAAGGAAGATGAAAAGAAGAAGGAGACCGTGTCGACGCAGACCCCTGGAAGATCTATTAGGGCACTGCCGCCTGCAAACATTAAACTGAATGTGAGTTGGGAAAATGGTTTCGGAGTTACTACTCCTTTCTTTATATATAAGGGAAGGGAATACTAACCTACATAATTATTATTAGCTAAAGTAGTTTTAAAAATGGTTTAAAGATTTGTGTGTTTGATTTGATTGTGAATTTTCCAAGCTTGTAGAAATTACAAAATTCTTTCAGGTGCAGTTAAGGTACCAACCAGGCGTAATCATTCATACCTTAATTATCCTTTCTTGGGTTGGGATGCTATCTTCTGTTAATTTATTATTTTTTGAACGAATTTCATGATATATATTAATACCATTTGTTGTCTTATGCTAAGTATAAAAAAAATTATCTAAATTTAATGGCTGCTTGAAGTTTAGTTGTTTTGTACATTAATTCTGCCATGATTTGAATTACCAATCAATGGCTTAAGGCACTATTTATCATCAAGTTTATCTATCAAATATTGAAATATTCATATTTTATTCTTAGTAATTTTTGTTGTGCTATTTTTATTTTAATGAATCTTGTTATGTTTTGGTTATTCATTTTTTTTTTTTTACAGTTGATCGTGTCATGTTATGAATATTTTTTTTCCCTTAAGTGTAGTTGTTACTTTTATTACGTTATGTTAAATGAATATAAGGTAAATTCTAAAAGTAGATATTCAATCTCTTTATTCTAATATTTAATTTTTCTTAGGATAAATATATCTTGCGATTATTTCATACTTAAAAATATGCATTAAAATATCTGAGTGCTAATCATTGTATCTAATCCATAAGTTGTGAGGTATAGCTGTTGTTAGCTGCCATTCATTTAGTGACCTTTGATTCTATCCTTTTAATATTTCTTTCTAACTGTACCCAATTTTTCATTACTTCAAATACCCATAGATCTATGAAGACATTTATATAGCTCCTTGAATAAAGAATTAGTTGTTTTGTTTAATGACCAGTCACCATACCTTTATGCCAATTACCTGCATGGTGGCATCTGATTCAATAGCCTTATCTCTTTCAGGGATGAGTTGCTATGATTTTTTTTTTTTTTTTAATATTAAGTATGCATTCCTGTTATATATGTTTTCTTGGTTGCCGCCGCATCCATTTCTTTTGATGTTCATTCAAGTATTAATAATTTCCTGTATACCCTTCCCTTCCTTTCTTCTTATTATTTATTTTCTTTTTATATTATTATTTGAATAAAAAAATTTTTTTAACATTTTTTTTTCTTAGTTAGATTAAATAGGTTAATTATTCCCTTCCCTTTGTTATGTATAATTATTTGTATTTAATTTAGTCATCCATAATTTTTTTATAATTTATTTTTATTTTAAAATTTATTTTGTGTTTGCTGATCAGATTCCGAGGTGGAGGCTGTTGGTTTATTTCTTATTTAATTTAATTTTGATAATTAATTTACTCGACTGTAGAGTATGATATAGCTTATTTTGATTTATATCATGATCTTAAAAATGAAGAGATGGTTAGAATATAGTTTTTTTTTTAATGCATAATGTCTTCCACCTTTGAATTATAATTGTGTATTATTTGTAAAATATCAGTTTTTATAACTGTATAATTGTATGAAATAATTTTGTTTTGCATAATTGTTGTTTGCAATGTTTATTAGATGGATGAGAACATTTCAAATTTAATTTTTACTTAATTTTTCTTTTTATTTTGTGAATTTAAACAAGGCCAATTTGAACAGGACTCAAAATTGCCTCTAATGTTTACTTATAATCTGCACTACTCAAAGCTTGCAGCATGAACTGTCTTTTACTATATATTCTGAAGTAGTAAATATCCTTCATTATAATAAACTGCATGCAATCACTGTGAATTTTAGACGGGAGGAAATATGCCAACACCTCTAAACACGAGTGAAAAAGCTAGTGAAGAGGAAAGTGCTAGTTCTCCTAGAACCTCTCGGCCACACCATCACCATCACCACCATCACAGGTTCGTAAAGATGTGTTTATATTATTGGTCAAAATTGATCATAAAACTGTGTAAATTGTTTATAACGACAATGTATTATATGGAACAACCAGTTATAGTAGTAGTGTACAAGTTCTCCAATCCTGTAAAATGTCAGAGGAAAAACGCATAGTGTATTTATGAAATGCACCTACAGCTGAAGCTCGCTTTAGAATATGCTGGTTGGATTGATGAGTGGACTGTTTGTAATTTTTTTAAGAAATTGGGGGTGAAAGAAAAATAAATTTATTAAACAATTTATTGGGTTATGGACATTGAATTAGAGAAAAACATTGCCGAAGTTTATGGTATATTTACAGGTTATAAGGGGTTTGTAAAAAAGAAAAACGTGTGAATTGGCTTAGATTTATAATTTTGAAGTGGGGCCAGCGAAGAAGGTTTATTGATATGTCGTTATGCACGAAGAAACTGTTTCAGTGGATTAAAAATGAGAAATGGAGTGCACTCACTTAAATGGACATTTATGTGAATGAAGGTTTCCTCTCTCCCTGGCACTCATCCCTAGTTAGGGGGCCGATTCCCTTAGTTACTCTTGTGTGGTAATTGAATTCAAGAAAAGAACTAAGATAGTTTTATGAATCCCACAATAACTTTCTTCTCTCATTTTCTTTACACCATATCAAGCTAAAGAATGTCTTCTACTATTGGTCACTTTGGGTGATAATGATGCTTATTACCATTAACCATACATACGCCTTTTGAGGAGAGGGGATCACCTTTTGTTCATATCTTTCGTTTTAATATCACGCATAAGTGTTTTTTTTTTATAACATACTATTGTGTATACTAAATGTTTATTATGTGCAAATTAGTTTTACGAAACAAATTTCAGAAATCTTTGAGCTGTTTGATATTGGTTATATTAAACTAAAAGTGGATACAAATTCAGTTGCCTGTTATTTTAGAAACTCTCCCCTCCTTTTGAACATCATTTTGCGGCATTTCAACGATTTCACAGACCAATTCATTATGAAAGCCCACTTTAATCCATTGGTAGTTGGATAGAAGAGTTCAATGGCAGTAGATAGTGAGTTTTAAATGGATGAGTTCGGTTATTAATTATAGACCAATGGAAGTATATTTTATTTTTTGACTTGTAAGTTCATTATTCCATTTTCTGATCACATTTTCAAAAGAGGCATAAGTTAGCCATGCCTTACCATTAAATTTGTAATCAATCCACTGGAACAGTTTTCATGTTCTTGTAACACCTAGGTGTTTAAAAAAAAATTGTAAAATCATTTTTAAAATACTTAGCAGTGATGGTCATGTGTAACAAAATAGTTCACTATAAGCGATATATTGGTTATAGTGAGCAGCACTCATTATCTACGATATTTGATGTTCTCTAGAAGTTCACTATAACAGATTTATACTGAATTAAAAAAAAAAAAGTTAAGTTTCCACATTGTCTAATCTGCGATAATATTTAATGTTCTAAGACTATAGTTCTGTGGTCTCTACAACATTTTAGTATTATTACTGTTACTATTTTAACCTTCTCTTATATACTTTCATATTAATGTCATGAAATATCTTCATTTGTTATGCTGAAATAATTCACTGAAATTAAGATAATCAGCGAGTTAATGATACTAGAAGTGTACAATCAAGAAAGCTAAAGACCGTAAGAAAACAAAGAAAGTAAATGAAGTACAATTTTGGCAAGTCTACCAAGAAATATTTGACTATATGTGCAAAGTAAAGTAGAAAATTAAAAAAATATTCTGGATAGCAATATCTAATTATTCAAAACCTATATATATCATATTTAATGGATCAAAAAATTAACCAAAGTAATTCAGAACAGAGCATTGAATAACAAAGAAATTATGAGATAAATAAAGATAATCAAACATTCAATAACAGAGCAGATGCATCCTCATTTAGGTTCACTAAATAATCTTTTTCAGCACACTATAGTTCATGGTCTAGCTGATTTTATACATTTGCATCTTGGTAATCACTCTAAAGAAATATTTGTTTTTGAAGTCTATATTGACAACTATTGGCTCCCGTAATACGATATTTAATCTCTGATGGTAGAATTATCTGTCGAGCTTAACTGTGTTCCTAGGTATATAAATTCTTCACAGTTGAAGTTGAAATCTCCTATTTTTACTTTCCTTCCTAGATATTCTATATTTTAGAATTGCAGAGCATACACAAACTTTGTTTTTTAATCATTTATTGGCAATCTAACTTTGACAGCTATTCTTTGTAGTTTCTCAAAGATAGGAGAGCACTTTTCATACTCATAAAATTGCATCCAGCAATGTCCAGATCGTCAGCCTAAGATAGGATTTGGCATGATTTGTTAAAAATACTGGGCACTGAATAAATAACCTTCATTGTTATTCTGCTTAGCTTCAGATGGATGTCAAGAACAATCACTCTCTCATAAAGCTCCTCTTGAATAATGCTTTCACAGGCAATATGGAAATCGTTCTTACTCTGCTGATCTGGTCTGTGGTAGCGTTGTCTTTCATGAAGCCTGCTTGATATACTTCTCTCTGCCGGAAGGAAGATTCTATGGAATAGAATGTATGAAAATATTTTACCTGAGGATGGTACAAAGGATATTTCTCCTTAGTTCTCACAGTTAAGAGGATCTCATTTATTGTGAACGGGGCATATAATAGTCTTCTTCATTCATCGGGAATACACTCAATCCAGATGTATGAATTTATGCGGAGATTGTTTCTTCATGTTCATTTGAGATTTTATGTTGTTTTTTTGCAAAATAACCGGTCTATCCATTATTATTCATGACTTCATGGATACTATTTTTCCTAGGTAGGGTAGATAACGAATTTCTTCTCATCAGTAGTTTGTAGTAAAGTACAATAACTCGTAAGAGTGATCCTTCTCTGCGTTGTCTGATGACTTTGTTGGTATATGCACACTCAGTATTGAAAGATTGTTAAATTTTTCTTTCATATGAAGAAGGCATATACTCAGGTTGATAGGTTTGAAACCAATTACCAATGAGCTAACAGAGTCTTGCGAAATACAAATTCAGTTCCATGAAGTTGATTCTCATGCCTTACAGTAGTTTTGTCGATGTTATATGCCTCTTATTCGTTGAGGAGTTGCTCTGGAGCTCATAGTCATAGTATAATGATCAAATGTTCCAAAGAGACTAAATTAAAGTCTGTTAAATATCTGTTGCATTGTTTCCTATTAATCCATCAGGCTTTTCTTTCCTTGGGGTTCTCAATAGATTTGGTTTGTGGAGTGGAGATGATTAACCCTCACCGCCCCTATTCATATTGAGGGGTTCCCTCCTCAGTTCCTTCAGAATTGCTTCCCATATCTTAGGGGGGATAGGTATGTAGGGAAGGTGATCATTGGGCGTGTGCTGTTGATTGCCTTTCTAATGTAAGGCAGTCAGTAGTTGTTCTATTAGTATACTGAATAAGTGTCAGTGTAGATGTTTCGAACCTGGAGAGGCGTTGGTTAACTGTGCCATAATACGGAGCGATGGGGCTGTCCTGCCATTTTCCCACACCAATTCTTTATTGTTAAGTTTTACAAACTGATAGCCTGCTCACACTTAAATCGTGATTCATTATTGGGTCTTGATCCATATGACTTAATCCATCAAATATTAGATTCAAAGTCAGCAAAGAGGTGCTATTTTTGTTTTTTATGTTATTTATTTAATTTCAGACATCAGGATGGTTGTAGGTCAGGAGATTCTAGGAACCGAAGAGGTAGTCAAAGTTCCTGGAGAAGGAATGCACAATCTCAGGTATGTTATGTATTTTATATGTTTTTGAATTAAACTAATTTATATTTTAGAGATAATGGTTGAAAGTTGCTTGTTTAATTTTGATTTGAGTTAGTTCAGTTCTAAAGTTTTGATTTTAGTACTGCACAAAACAAGAACTTTCAATGTTCTTTTATGTCTCCTAGATTAGAATTTGATGTAAGCACCTTCTTCAATTTGATAATCACTTTTTTAAAGCTAGGTTACATTTTTGTAACAACCTAGAAAGTCAGTTCATTGTGGAATTTATAAAAATGAGTTGTGCTGTTAGTTCAGGTGTTTTAACTGATTAATTTTATTTATGAATAAATTAAATTAGATTTGGTTAAAAACCGACAACACTTTCTAGTAATGTTTAAGATTATTTGGAAAGCCACAAAATTAAGTTAGGTTGCATGTCCGTAAAGAAGTCCACACAGGCTTATTTTATGTATTCAGTTGTTTATATTCTTATTTGACTTAGTTTCATTGAATTGAGGTTTACTTTATTTTTTCCTTATTGATTCTTAATTGTTATTATGATTGGTTATTTATTTATTAAAAGATATCTGATTTATTGAATTTAGAATTCTGTAACTTTCTGTTTTGAAGGTTGTTTTAATTTGGTAATGTTAGAGTATTGCAATTCTTCACTTAATTCTCAGATGAATTTTGTGTTTTGTGTTTATTAAAAATAAAGAAAAATTATTATTTTTCACCTTTCAGAAGTTTTTTTTTTGTGTTATTTTGTTAAATTACTTTTTCCCTTTCTTTTTTTTCTGAGTAATTTTCATTTGATTTTTTAGGTACATTAAAGAATGGTTATAACCTTTGTTAATGCTGTTGTAGAATTCTTTTCTCTTCCATTGTCTGTTATGTTAAATTTATTTTCTTATCTAAGCTATCTGATAGATTCCTTACTCTTCTTTCCTATTAAATTTCTTAGTATTCTGATTAATCTGGCATTTCTATTGTATTATTTTATTAAAAAATTGAAAAGTTCAAAGTAGGATGATTGGTTTTGTTTGATTGTCGTTTTCTTCAAGGGAAGTCTTCAAGATTTTGATGTAGAAGCATTTAAATTTAGGCTTAGCTCCCAGCTAGCTTATATTACTTTGTACATTGAATAGGATTCAGGTAGATCATCAGATTCCTCCTCAGTATCAGTTTGCCGCCAGGGAGGTGAGATCAAGCCGGCACTTGCACCGTCACCATCAACGCCTCTCCTGAAGAAGAGATCTCCATCCCAGGCGAAAGCTAACAGTTTTGACACCAATATCAGTAAGTTATTTATAATATTTTTAAAAATGAACAAAATATTATTTGTCATTATTTTATGTTTTAGGGGATTTGTAGTGTTAATAGCAGATAATTACTGTCTACATGTTGTTTTATTTAACAAAACAGAGAAAGTTGTTATCGTTAAAATATCATATTTTGCATATTAGTAAAATCAATTTTTTTTTTTAGCCAATTGTTCCTTATTTTTCTATTAATAAATTTTGGACGTTTTCTGTTAATAAGATGTGTCTGATCATGTAATCCTCATTTGCATAAATCATACATACATAATTGAAATTGAATGGGCTGAAAAATTAAAGGAAAAAATTCAGAGAAGTTGTAATTCGATTTATTTTATAGTTGTTTGAAACGCTGTTGTCTCCTTTTGATATATTTTGGACTTCACTATGATTATGATTCTCAACAAGCAATATTTTTTTTTGGATCTTGCCACATTAAAAAGAAATCAAAAAACTTTTTTTTAACAGTAAATCTGTCTTTTAAATTTTGATCACCTAAGCAAGCTTTTTTAGTTTAATCACATCAATTCATTTCTCTTCATATTATTATCGGGTTATGGAAAAAGGAATGATCTAACAATTTTAGGAAGGGTGTATTTTATACGTATTCTACCTGGCTGGGAAAAATATTTTTAGTTGAGAAACCTACAATATGTTCATATTTTTGATAACCTTAAATATTTCAGATTGTGTTTCATATAGTTAAACTTATTAGTATCAATAATTATTCCAGTGATAAATACTCAATTTGTTAAATTTTCCCATTTTACAGAGTGCCAACAATTTGCTTAAGTAGACGACAGTTGTTCACTTCAAATAATTTTATTTGAATGAGATAATTGGATAAGAGAAAGTTCACAATCAGTATAATGAATGACATTCAAGTTTGATTAAAGAGATGTTAAGATTTATTTAATAAAAACT
>NW_027108819.1:2618-4682 GCF_000696795.3 Halyomorpha halys | reverse complement strand
GGACGCTGGAATACCTCATCTTATGAACGATGGGCCAACCGTATGATTTCCGATATATCAACTTGGTCATCCCGGAAACATGGAAAAGTAGATTATTACCTTCTCGAGGAAGGAGAGTAATCTGACCACAATTTAAAATATGAGACTCTACACCAGAAGGCCTCGACAATACGTGCTCAAATTGGTTAGGAGTTGAATAGACGGGATGTCTTACGGGTGCAAGCCGTTAGTCCCCGAAAGATGGAAACTTCGCTCTACAAGGTACTAGTTTATAGTCGCGAAGGGGAATTCAAGACCTGGCTGGGTACTAGCCTTAGGTCCTTGCAGGAAGGAAACTTTGTTTCTGCAGGGTACTAGTCTGCAGTCACGAAGGGGAACGTAAGTCCTTACTGGGTAATAGCCGCAATTCCTTACGACAGAAGGAACAACGTGAGGAGAGATCCAGAGGAGGCAGAGTGAAATAATAGACAATATGCATTTCCAAAAAATAGCACAAGACTGTACTGATCCACTAGGAATGATGATAAACACTGCTTCCGAAGGAGGAGAATTCCGTGAGGCGGAAATTCTTACTGATGCCTTCCAATTTGCCCATAGTGGATCAAAATATTCTGTTGTAATCTCTATATATTCAAATGATACATTTATGAATTTTACAATATTCATTTTAATTTTATAGTCATTACAAGAGTGAAATTAAAGTAAATATTAGGAATAGTACAAATCTTAGTAAACGACGTTTGCCTGATGACAGCGACATCCCGTCCATAGAGGTTTTGGCGGCTGTAGTAGTTACAGCATAGACCAACAGGTAGCGCTGTCGCTACAACCTCATCCAACTGCTTACACGGCCTACTTAAAACTAGAAGAGAGATCATTGTGTCCAACTTGTGATTTCGCGGATGAAACAGTGTTTTTCTCAAGAAAAAGAAGAGCTTGATATAAAACTTGGCATGAAATCAATCCCGGAAAACTTAGTCGCTTCGATGAAACCTCGAGCTTAACTAGCAATTTAGTACTTGGTTCAGAACTGGGCAAAAATTGGTTGTAAATAAAATTATGAAATAATTTGTTATGGCTGCATTTTTTTTTTCCAAATATATATTTAAGACCGAACAAGCAAGAGAATCACCCAGTAAAACGCCATTATCAGAGGTAAATCCTTCAGAATGATCCTCTTGATCAGACGCCACATTCTCCATATTGCTCGTTATAGGTTATACCATACATACCCTGTGGATAAGCCTAATGTATTTCTATGGCTTACGTTGAATGTTATAGTAAGTAGATCCCATCAACAAATAAATGGAACATTTGGATCTAGTCTGTTTCTTGTTGCTGAATGTTTAGTAGGCGAATATCTGACCTGTATTAGACCGATACAAGAAACTCGACCCGTGGCAACAATCGTTGGTATAATAAATTAAAGAATATCTTATAGATATATTTTGGCACCTCCATTGCCCCCTTTGAATCAAATGATGGTCAATTTTCGTTAAGTTGAACGTCCTACATCTTATCCCTGGCCTTTGACTATTGAGATCCAGGCTTTTACTTTGGTTATAGTTAGAGAATGGTCCAAGTCTATAGGAGCTTATTAGAAACTTCTGACATCGAAACGTTTGATTTATACCTCTCATTCCTTAGAAACTTATAAAATTCAGTGAATCAATTTGATCACTCAAGAGTTTCCATCAGGGGGTGTCAATGTGTTCAGGATTCTTTTGTGAGCGGATAGACTATTGACAAATTCAGGGTTTTTTAACGCACAGAAGTTAACAAGGTCTTCTGTAGCTGAGGGAGTTAAGGCTAAGTTAAAATAAGTATAGATATTGAAGTAATCGGTGAGTGGAAATCCAAAATGCACAGTGTTGGGGAAACTGGACTGCCATGAAACCTACTCTTCAAATCAGTAGACTAACTTTAACCCATAGGACTGGAATATCATGGGGCATTAGTGGTGTTCACTTGAGGCCAGCCAGCCGGGGATGCTGACTGGGCCCAGTTACAGGCTACGTATAATCACTGCTTTACAGGTCAGTAGGCAGCCCAGACTCCAGATGT
>NW_027108819.1:0-708 GCF_000696795.3 Halyomorpha halys | reverse complement strand
TTAGATCAAAATATAAAAGGAGTCAAAATTAACAAGTACTACTGAAACAGAACTAATGTCAACTATAAAGAAGATAAAAGAGAGGCCTAATTGATATTATTAAAAATTAAAACGGAAACACTTAAATTTTTTTCTAATCTGAAATAAGAAGCTGAAATATGCAACCGGCTGCACTAAATTCATTCTAATATGTTCGTAAACAATGAAATGGTATATAAACTAGCTTAGCCTCACTTCATTTTAGAGTTACAATACTTATAATAAAAACTTTATAGTCATAATTTTTATTGCAAGTAAAAAACAACCATTTACGTGCACTTTAATGGTATTTTATCTTAGAAAGGAGAAATTCAGGCTTAACTTGCAAATTTGGATTAACATATACAAAAAATATATCCAATTTTTTTCAATTTGAAATATACTGTATAACGATGCCTGAAAAACAATGAACATATTTATTGTTGGAATATTGGGAAATAAGGACAAAAAAAGAACATGAAAAAATCATACAAATATGTTTTTGAGAATATCTAATTGAACAGTAATAGTTACAAGTATTATTTTAAATAACTTTTTTTTTTTTCAATCCTTGCTACAATGTCTAACCAAGATGAAAGCTTGACAGATTAACATTTTTGATGGCCAATGATGGAGAAAATGTAATTTGAGTTCAATTAAATGATTTACTATTAAAGAAGCAGAAAAAAT
>NW_027108818.1:2256-3872 GCF_000696795.3 Halyomorpha halys | reverse complement strand
GGCCATCTTCAGGGACATCTCAATACCACTTTGAAAACATATAATTTAAACCACTCTAAAAACTTCATTCAGGCTATTCTGCCCAGGTCAAAACACTAATATCTAATTAGTCAATTATCCATTAAAATACAGTCAAATTTATTTATCTGCAGACACTATTAATAAACTTTTATCACAACCATGCTTGTAACTCTCTAGTAAAGGAAGGAGTAGAGGAAGGTTACAAGCATGGTTGTGATAAAAGTTTATTAATAGTGTCTGCAGATAAATAAATTTGACTGTGTTTTAATGGATATTTGACTAATTAGATATTAATGTTTTGACCTGGGCAGAATAGCCTGAATGAAGTTTTTAGAGTGGTTTAAATTATATGTTTTCAAAGTGGTATTGAGATGTCCCTGAAGATGGCCGGATTGGCCGAAACGTTGGACGTATAAAAGAAATAAAAAGTTTTGAGACTATAATGGATAGTGTTTGAATTATTTATTAATTAATTAATTTATTTATTATGTTCATATATAAAATATTTATTACTTGCCGAAACATTAGCCAGTATATACACGCATTTACTTGCGAATAACTTGGGCAGACGCTACATAAATCTTCTGAGGTACGGAACTGTGAGAATTCCCAGAGTCTCTGCCGTGCAAAGGTCAGCCCGGCCATCAAGAACAGAGGGGCGACGAACACCGGAGGAAACGTAGGAGTGAAATATAGCAAAATATATCGAGAAAAAAAATATTACATTTTTCAGGTTGTCCTAAAACTCTTAATAATTAATAAATTAAATTAAATTAGTAAGGACTAGAGTATTTTACTTGCTCTTCGGCTACAACTCCTGAACGGTGTATTCTAGCCAAGAAGTAATGGTATAAGAAATTGAACTGGAGTAAAATGTGCGTCGAAGGCAGCACCTAGTTAAAATTTTCTTCTAATTATATATATAATTATATTGTCTGAACTACTTTTCTCCTCGAAAATTAAGAATTTTTAACTATTCTATAACAAAGAAAATAACATAAACTTAGTAAGGTAGTATCATTCTCATTTCAAATGACGCATGTTGGAAACACGAGTAACTCCTTAGACGGAACTGGCTGCATACCATCACGTCAGGAGAGGCTTAAGATGGAAAGAACTGAACTGGGGCAAAGAGCTTAGCATGTCCTTACTAAATCTCATCAAGTATTGTACAATAACACAGTACATAATATAATGTAATTAATATTTTATGTTTTGAGTTATTCAAAATGGTTAGAAGTATAAAGAAAAAATTGATTTTTTCGTTTTTAATAGCTGTGCCAAAAAAAATATCAAATAAAACAAAAGAATTAGAATAAAGTAATGAATATAATTAAAAATAAAAAAAGCCTTAAAGCCGAAAAAAATTTTAGCCATAATTGTTTTAATAGTGAAGACGGTCGGCCAGTTGCTAGGCAACGCCTTAGCAACGGTTAAACAACCCTTATTAACTGTTTCTTGTACACTTAATTATTACAAAAAAAACTATAATTACATAAGTTTCTTTTAAAATAAAAAAAAATTCTAACTAAAATAATACAAATAATAATTAGAAGGTCCCGTGGCCATCTTCTTTTCAGACGCCTCGGAGGGTT
>NW_027108818.1:0-821 GCF_000696795.3 Halyomorpha halys | reverse complement strand
AGAAGATCTCGAGGCCATCTTCTTTTCAGACGCCTAGGAGGATTATAAGGTAATGAATGAGAAGCCAGGTTAGAAACAAGTGGATTTGGGTGGTTGAGAAGTTTATTATGGAAGGAACGATATCTGGTTCTGGCCAAATCGGCACATTGAGGTCCTGATGGATGACTTGATTTGTGACAAAGTAAGGAGCATTAAGGATTTTGGACTGTAAGGATTGGATAAGAGAGGAATTCGATGGTTTAGTGGAGCCGCAAAGCTCAACTCCATATGTCCAGATTGGCCTTATTACAGTCATGTAGATCAGTCTTTTGTAATGTGTTGGAAGTTGAAAACGTTTGTCTAGTAAGTGCTGTAATAGTAGAAATCGACGTGCAGTTTCTTCTCTTTTCAGTCTCGAGTGAAGATTCCAGGTTAATCGTATGTCCAGATGTATCCAAGGCAGTGGATATGTTCGACAGAGGTAATATTAAAAATTATAATTGCAATAATTTATTTTAATATTAACTTACATTATAATGACAAACTAATTTACAAACACCACTTGGGCCAGAGACTAGACTTATAAAAATGTTCTAATTATATTAAATATGCCAATACATAAATATAATTTAATATATATCAATTACCCACGATAAATATCACTAATACTGAAATATGTATCGATAAGATCGATATCTATATATTAAATATCTTTTATATTAATAGATAAATCAGTCCAAATATTAAACGCATAATTATATTATTTCAAAAATTTCTTGAGACAAGGTAATATTTATTAAATAAATAAATTTTATATCCAAATCCGTCTCAACACTTTATTT
>NW_027108817.1:0-3925 GCF_000696795.3 Halyomorpha halys | reverse complement strand
TTAAAAAGATAGCAAAGATAATATATAACCTCTTATAAACAGAATCACTATCCTCCAGCTTAACAGTGAGCACTCGTGCAACACAGATGGTGAGCTGTTATGGTAGTGAGCAACCCAAACCTCACTATGATGGAGGTAGTGTACTAAGGTAGATTTATTGGCATATTATGTCAAATGGTTGCTTTTACGCTAGTTCCATGGAATAGATCTGACAATTATGATATAGAAGAAAACATTCTGAAATGAAGTAATAGATTACATGAGGTAGGTGATCGCACACTCAGATACTAACTCCTGGAAAATTGGATTTATTCTAACTAATAGAAGAAACGTTAAACTACGAGGAACCAGCTGGTAATTCTAAACGATCTCCTTTGACTCATTTATGTAACTCTAAACTAACCCACTAAAATAAATAGCACCTGGTAATCTAGACAGATATAGGTGTGAAAAATTCCCAACGGTATAGCAATAATAAGCTTTATATAAAATTAAAATACCTCAGATTGATGTTCTAAAATTCTTTAAACAAACTTCAATAGTATACATATATTTTTGAATATTATACTGTCATTGAAATATATTCAGATCATGGCTACTAATAAATTATAGGGAAAACATAAATGTAATATAGGTTTGTTATACTGGCACTAAATAAATAATGAGGAAAAAATAAAATAAACCAAGCAAGAACTAATCATAAAAATAATAAAATTAAGCCAAATACATTTGATATCATAATAGAATATTGACAAAAATGTTTAGATTTACTAGTTAACTTAATGTTAAAAAGTTAACTTTTTCACTAAATTCTAGCAAACATGCACAATTCTTTATTTAACTTATTAAAATAAAACAAGAAAAATGATATACCCTTGGCTTTTTTGGATACTGAGCTCGCTTGATTTTATTTATGAATTGCTCCATAAACCTCAGAAAATTATCAGTTAGACTAGACCTTTCTTCATTTGTGAACGGTGTATAGATATCACAATGTTCAGCTCCTTCAAGAATTTTTTTCGTTACAGCTTGACACAAGGGGATCAAATATACACGGAACCTCCAATACTTAAGGGTCTAAATAAGAAATATTTTAATATAGTAAAATAAATAGATAATTATTAAAAATAATTTAGCATTATTTTTTTCATAAAAAAAAAAAAAAAAATGGATACAAACCTCTACAAGTGCAAAATCGGTATCTCCTCGAGTACAAATGTAGTTATCTATATAATTCCAATTGAAATTTTCCAGCTTTTCAGTTGTAAATGAAATCCATGATACATCATAAGTTGTGTGATCAGGAGCTTGAAATCGATAGCGATAATGAAAATCAAAAGGGGGATAAGGATGTCTGAAATTAAAAATACTTATATTATATTTTGGGTATTATAATTTACTTATAAATAAAAAATTGTAAGACTAAATTATAATAGTGTTATAATTTAATATAAGTTATAAGTTAAATCCTTTTAAGATTAAGAAAAAAACTCTAAGTATCTAATTCACTAAATTTTAAAGCATCTAGACAAATCCATAAATGTGCATCCTTATTCATCAGTTTAACAATGGCCTTCATTTCCTATAGGGTGTTTATACTGCTGCCTCATTAATATTCTATAAACCATGATTACGGTCCGTACTAGGATATGCCCAACCGAACATAACCTTGATGTTACTCACTATGTCAGCCTCTTAAAGAGGACCTTTAGCTCTCTGTTCATTCTTTGTTTCAATCTTTGACTATCCAGAGTGGATCCATATATTTTTCAGAATACTTTCCCTTTAAAGCATTGAAAGGTAAACTCATCAGTTTTTTCTTGACGTCCAACATCATGAGCCATATATTAAGACAGGTCATGCAAATGTTTTGTATATAAGTATTTTTAAAGATCGAGATCCTCTCCTACTCTTAACCCACAGTATGACAGATATTTATTTGTTATTTGTTATGCACAGTTTGCATTTTTGCAGTTTTCATATACACAAATAAATTAGTACATCGACTGAAAGTGTGTGAGATTGCTGAAGCTGTAGGGATGTCATCTGAATGGGTATATCACATTTTAACCGAAGAATTGGGAATGAAAAAATTATTCGCAAGATGGGTATCATGGCTCTTGACATTGGACTATAAATGCACCAGATCGGAAATGTCCAAACAAAATCTGGCCCATTTTCTGCGCAACCAACAAGTTTTTTGCACCGGTTTGTGACTACAGATGAAACTTGGGTCCACTATTATACCTCAGAGACAAAACAGCAGTCAAAGCAGTGAAAACATGCTGAGTCACCACCACCAAAGAAAGCAAAGGCAACTGACAGCCAAATAGGAGAGGTATTTTGCAGGCCTGAAGGAATCTCATTTTCAAGATGAGATCAAGGCATTGGAACATCGCTGCATCCATTAGTCTATGGGTAGACTATGTTGAAAAATAAAAGCAGTTCCGCCGAGGTAAGACTTCTTTCTAGTACATTTCGAGAACTTTTCAAGCCAACCTCCTAGTTTAGATGCGAAAATCTCTTAAGATCTTTTCCAAAACAACATTAAACATTTGGCAGACCAGTCCAGAACCTTATCAAAGACCATTGGCAGTTTTGTGGAATCTTCAGTTCCAGCAGTGCTACCCTATTAATACAGTCACACGCTGCCTTATCATCATATTAGAAGTGGAGCTTTATATCATATTCACACTTTTTCCAGCACATAACTGAGGGTAAATATTAGATCACCAGATTAATTAATTTAGAAGCCAGGTAATTACCAAACATTTTTTCAGTACATGGTGGCAGTCTTTTACACTTCTGACTTTTTTGTCAACATATTCAAACATCAAGTCTTTCCAATCCAAAATCTGGAAAAATATAGTCAGTGCTCGACATGATTTTTATAACTTGCATCCTTGAACTGTGATCTTCCAAATTTGATTAGATAGATTAATTATTAATCTATTATAATTACCAGCCGGCTAGACTGCCTAATGGCCTCATGTGTAATCGCAGCTTAACCCACTCATGTCAATAATCCTTCACGGTTGTAAGAGGATTATAAATAAATTTAACAATATAAGTTCTGGCAACTTCCAATATGCTAGAGAACCCAGGAGCCATCTTTTCCTCCTAATTCAATCTTTGCTAGCTAGAACATTGAAATACAGGAGACCCTACCTAGTTCTGGAATCTGGTTAGAGTATACATACTATCTTTGACTTTTATATATATATATATAAATCATACATTCCATTTTGTATGAACTATATGAATGTATTTCATTTTTTATTTTATATAAATTGAAATATTTATTTATGATAAGAACAAAAATTCACAATGACATACAATGAATAAAATATAGCCTTATTCATGGCTTGATTCAGGTTTAGGTATCAAGATATATTATGGTACATGATTAACAACTTATAAAAATTACCTAGGACGGTATCGAGTAACTCTAATTTCAGAACCAGATAAAGCCAGTCGATGAAACACTCTTCCAATACTCAACTTGTACTCTGTGATATTTCCTTGTTCTTGCTGACCCCTAGGAGCAATCACAAGACTTCCAGTTGTGCTTAAGCTAGGAGTTTGACCGCTATACTCTTCAATTATAATTTGGAAACCCTTAAAAGAGAAATTAATAAAATTGGAATAACTTGAAAATTTGATTATGACTTCACAAAACTCAAAAAAGATAAAATCAAGGTCAGAATTTGAGCATTATATTCTTCAATAATAATTTAGAAACCCTTAAAAACAAAACTAGTAAAATGAAAATATCATAAAATTTTTATTATCATGATTTAACACTTCACATGTCTTCTACAGGGATCCGTGTATCATGGGCATGGTGCCCACTACAAAAATAATATACAAAAATCTACACAAAATGCAGTTCAAAGAAATGTAAATAAAGATCAATAAATTTGAA
>NW_027108816.1:4103-4908 GCF_000696795.3 Halyomorpha halys | reverse complement strand
ATAAAAAAGATTTGAAGATGGAGGTATAAAAAGATTTCTTTATAAACAAACACTCCAAATAAAACAGTAAGAAGGTTAGAGATGATAATAATAATGATAATAAATGCTAAGCCACTCGAAGTTTTAACGCAATCCTCCCATCCGCGAGTAATGCTATTACCTTAATTATATTTACCTGGTGCAGTCCCCTCAATTATGTATTGTGTAGATTTTTAAATTCTTCGATTAACTCATAATTTTTCGATCAGAATATTTTAAGTAATACTTTATTTTCAAAAACCTTAAGGCGCTGTTCTTCCCTTTCTGTAAGAAGCCACGTACGCATCCATAAAGAACAGAGGGAAGAATAATAGTTTTGTAACTTTTAACTTTTTGGACAGAATACACGGAATCAGCAATTTTGAAATTGAAAAATAACATGCCTTCACAACCTCGCTTTATTTCTTCATCAATTTCGTTTTTTTTTAGTTAAATATATTTTTTTTTAAATTTTTATTTATTTTACAACTGTACATTATAATACATTTAGTAAATCTGATCTAAGTTAAATTGGACTGTTACAGGCGTGTAGAGTAACTACCCATTGGTACCACTCTAATGATATTTTACATTAGCTGGTCTCGTGGCCATCTTCTTTCTAGGCGCCTCGGAGAATTGTCAGGAATGGAAGAGGATGCAAGATTAGAAACTAAGGGGATTCAGTGTTTAGAGAATTTATAATGGAAGGAGTGATATCTGGTTCAGGCTAGATCGGTTACATAGGGAACATTAAGGTCTTTATGTATGATTTTATTTGTGACAAAGT
>NW_027108816.1:0-1178 GCF_000696795.3 Halyomorpha halys | reverse complement strand
AAAGATGATTAAAATTAACCTATATACATGAAGAAATAAAATTTTCAATATGAAATACATAATATGAAAACACTAAACAGGTTTTAAGAAGAAAACGATAGAAACCATACACGTAACAATTAAAGTGACTCAGAGATTTAATTATCTTGGAGAAATCATATGCAGCAATGGATCGGAGAGAGAAGGGACGCAAAAATAGAAAAATTAAATTTTGCCACCAGCAATTTTTTTTATAACAAGAAGAATTTATTTATTAAAGCTAAGATACAACATTACAATACGGTCATCAAGCCAGTGACACTCTATGGAACGGAAACTTCGTGTCTTCTCAGCCTAGAGGGGCTTCTGGAAATAGAAAGAAGAATTCTTAGAAGGATCTACGGACCTAAGAGAAAACCTGAAGGATACAGGTTGAGGTCGAATCAAGAAATCTATATGGAAACAACAAACCTAGAGACTGACCTAAGTTGGGAAGGCTGAGGTTCTATTGACACACGATGAGGGTGAAACCTGAAAGACTAAACCATAGAATTTTTCAACGTATCCATTGTCACAAAAATTTTACAGGATATTTCATGCAAGTAAGGAATGATATGGAACATTAGGGCTGACGGACTGGGATTGTTTAGACAGAGATTAGTACAGAAGGACGCTCAAGGGAGTGAAGGTTCTTGTGGGAAAGAAGCTCTGGAGAAGCATTAGAGTTATGATATGCGTGTGGTCTTCAAGATTTTTTCACATATACACTATTTTGTAAAATCTTTTCACTCCCGATCTGAAGATCCCCGACCTCATTTACCCCCAACGTATGAGGGGTAGAGCAGGGCTCTTCGAGATTCCAGTGCAGCCCTCTCACCGCGTCACTGGCAATGAGCTAGTGGAGGCTGAGTAAGTGCGGTAAAGAATTCGAAATCTATAAATATCCTAGAACATTCCGGGTGCACAATGTAAGGATAAATGAATTATGAAACAAGATTATCAAATTTCTATCGGACCAACATTAGTAATGCTATATAATAATATCAAGGATTGTATTGGTCTTAGATGCTAAAGTAGTAAGGGAAGAGTGGACACATGAGATAGTTATACTTTGGGAAGATGAGGTACTTCTGCACTTTTCATCTCAATCTTTTTCCACCTTTTACTATCTCTGGTGGACCACACACTTGGTCTTAGTA
>NW_027108815.1:1179018-1180035 GCF_000696795.3 Halyomorpha halys | reverse complement strand
GTATCATCAGGGAAAGACTAATCATCGGGGAATCCATGAGACTATGCAAGCGCTAAAGAGAAGATACTTTTGGTGGGAAATGAGGAAGACTATATCAGAGGTTGTAGGAAGCTGCGAGGTTTGTCTACGCACTACGTTCGACACACATCCGCCAAAAGGATAACAGGAGAAGACACCTACCACAGATGTACCACTTAAAGATTTACAAATGGACACATTCACATAGAAGGGGCCAAATGGTTGACCATGATCGACCTCTTCAGTAATGCTCCAATGGCGTACTAAGTGCAATATAGGTCTTCGGAAGCAGTATTGCCAGCGGAGTTCCCGAACGCATCTCATCAGATGGTGGAAGAGAATTTGACAACTCTTTGATAAGAAAGAAATGAAGGACCTAGATGTGATATGGCACCTCAACACACCGGGACACCCCAAAAGTAGAGGAGGCGTAGAGCGGCTTCACGGAACGCTGAGCGATCACCTTCGGTTGTATCAGGCAGACCAAGGGCTGGAACCGGACGTGGCAGTGCCAAAGGCAATTGCGTCATACAATACAATTCTCATAGTTACGGGGTTTTCGCCGTTTGAGATCCTCTTTGGTCTTTGTGGAATCCGGCGAGACTACAAGGGCACGGCGGCGGACGGGGATGAGATAAGCAACAATCATGTCACTAGGAAAAAGCTATGGGAAAAAGTCCGGGGAAAATTGGAAAGGGAAAAAAACCAGGAGGGTAGCTCGGGAGAATTTAAACCTCACAGATAGGAAGGGAATGATAAAAATTGGGACAATTGTATATAGAAAGCTGGGATCAAACAGGGGTAAGGAGATACAGCGATACGAGGGACCAATCAGGGTGATAATAATAAGAGAACATAATATTGTAACTATTGAGAGTATTAGAGAACCCAAAAAGCGCAGGACCGTTCATATTGAACAACTTCCCACAAGTCCCACTAACCGAAACACCTGGGCAAGACTAATCCGGAGTGTCCTCATCTCAACTTATCTGTTCTTTT
>NW_027108815.1:1178068-1178776 GCF_000696795.3 Halyomorpha halys | reverse complement strand
GCAAAAGATAGACACTCCTCATAATCGCTTATTACAAACTAAAAGTAAAGCAAAACAAAAATAAATTCATGAATTTATACAATTAAAAAAAAATGCCATTCAGTAAATCGCCATAACCGAAGATAAATGAAAAAGAAAATCACAACAGATAAGTTGAGATGAGGACACTCCGGATTATACTTGCGCAGGTGTTTCGGTTAGTGGGATTTTAAGTTGTTCAATATGAACGGTCCTGCGCTTTTTGGGTTCTCTAATGCTCTCAATAGTTACAACAATATGTTATCTTATTATTATCACCCTGAATGGTCCCTCGTATCGCTGTATCTCCTTACCCCTGTTTGATCCCAACTTTCTGTATACAATTGTTCCAATTTTTACCATTCCTTTCCTATCTGTGAGGATTAAATTCTCCCGAGCTACTCTCCTGGTTTTATCCCTCTCCAATTTTCCTCGGACTTTTTCCCATAGCTTTTTCCAAGTCACCGTCCACCGCCGTGCCCTTGTAGTTCCGTCCGGTTCCAGCCCTTGGTCTGCCTGGTACAATCGAAGATGATCGCTCAGCGTTCCGTCAAGCCGCTCTACGCCTCCTCTACTTTTGGGGTGTCCTGGAGTATTGAGGTGCCATATCACATCCAGGTCCTTCATTTCCTTTCGTATCAAAGAGTTGTCAAATTCTCTTCCACCATCCGATGAGATGCGTTCGGGAAC
>NW_027108815.1:1166388-1178018 GCF_000696795.3 Halyomorpha halys | reverse complement strand
GAAAGGAAATGAAGGACATAGATGTGATATGGCACCTCAACACACCAGGACACCCCAAAAGTAGAGGAGGCGTAGAGCGGCTTCACGGAACGCTGAGCGATCACCTTCGGTTGTATCAGGCAGACCAAGGGCTGGAACCGGCAATTTCGATCTCAACGCCAGACACACTCTATGGTACAACACATCAGCGAACCTGGCGGGAAGACAAGTGGTAAAAACTGCCTTCACGGTAGTTCATCCAGGAACTCATACTTTGGTACAGGCTTTCAATCCACAATAGACCTCCTGCTGACAAGGCAGCCACACCGTATCACAGGTTGCTGTGTGGCTGATTTCACCTCATCGGATCACCGCCCGGTGATCTATGAAGTACACGGTAACACCTCTGAGCCGACGTCCGAGAAGTTCAACTACCAGGAGGCAGACTGGAGCCGGTTCAAGGAGGAGGTTTGCCATAGATTGAAAGATGTACCAACACTGCGCACTGTGGAGAAAGTGGACAACTACATTGAACACTTCACGGAGAGTGTCATGGAGTCTGCGCGCCAAACGATCCCCAACTACCACCCAAGACCCCCCACCTTCTGAAACCCCCGCCTCACATCATGGCACTCATACTCAGCAGGTGGAATTTGAAGAACCGGCATTACCGCTCGAGAGATCCGGCTGTGAAGAAGACCCTCAACGCGATTACCACCCAGATCAAAAATCTCAGAAAAAAAATCTCCTACGTCAGTGGAAGATTGCGATATGGCATGATCGCCTGAGGTCCACGCATGGTGACTACCGGAGGTTCTGGAAGCTCACCAAGGCAGCAACCAAGAAGACTTCAGCCGTTCGCCTGCGTGACAGAAACCGCCTCATGAGCCCCGCAGAGCAGGCCGAGTCGTTGGCTGAGCATTATCAAGCGCATAGCAAAGCGATGCAGCAAACAACCTAAATAGGAACCTTGCCACTGCCATGATTTCACTAGACTGCACACAGGCATTTGATTCTGTATCTCACTTCACACTAATCCAACAACTCAGGCTTCACCAATTCCAGGACCAACTGGTCGACATTATTGGGTCCTACTACAGTGATCAGACTTTCTCAGTTCGGGTCAAAACTGAAATCTCCACTCCCAAGCCCGTCACTTGTGGTGTCCCTCAGGGTTCGGTCCTTGCGCCAGTTCTATTTAATACATACACTGCCCACATAGTCGGGACTGGACTAAATTTGGCAATGCTCAAATATCTGCTTATGCTGATGATATAGCCATATACTCGGCAAGCGTGAATGCAGACAAGGCCATGGACCAGGCCGCCGCAGCGGCCCAACTCATCGCTAACAAACTACGAGACATAAACATTCATATCAATCCACAAAAATCAGACGCCATCACCTTCTCATACAAGAAAACTCCCAACAGAGCACCTAAACTCAACGAACAGACAATACAAACCAAGAAACATCTCACTTTCCTAGGCATTAAACCAGAAACACATCTATCTTTCACTGCACACATACAGAACAGAATACAAATCGTCAAGGCAACATAATACCAACTTAAACACCTCATCTACTCACCAGGAATGTCACTCAGACTCAAATTACTCATCTACAAAGGCAGCAACCAAGACGACTTCAGCCGTTCGCCTGCGTGACAGAAACCGCCTCATGAGCCCCGCAGAGCAGGCCGAGTCTTTGGCTGAGCATTATCAGCAGGATATTGACGCGAGGACTGGGGCATCGCTCTCAATCCCAACCATGGCTTGTGAGAACAACTATATGTTTGTCTCACCTAGAAGACTGAAGGCCATCTTGAGACGATGCCATGGAAACCGGGCTCCTGGTCAAGATGGGATACAGACAGTCCTGTTGAAACAACTACCGAGGAAGGGAATCGCACAGCTCACCAACCTGCACAATTCGTGCTTGAGGTTGAGGTACTTTCCAGACAAATGGAAACATGCCATCTTGTTTCCACTCCTCCGTCGGACAATTTCCTTACAGACTGCTCCGGCGCACTCTAGTGCATGTTTTGGGTTCATACTGCTGCTGTAGATGACGATGTCGTCGTGTAGTTTTTACCAACATCAGCTGTATAGATGGAAAACAGCACTGGCGATAGGACTGCCTTCTTACAGTTTTAGTTGTACAATCGATGGATATCATAGCTGTAGCATGGTTCCTATTGAAGCTGGAGTTCACTTCATGCTGGAGATTCATCAGATGGTGTTCAGTGCTCATGTGTGCCTGAAAGCCGGTCTGGTCGTAAGGGATAACGGAGTATTCATCACAGAATTCCCGAAGATAATTCAGGATGATCTTTTCGTAAACCTTAGCGAGATGTGGTAGGAGACTTATAGGCCTGTAATGGTCGGCGTCAAATCCTGTCCTCTTCGGCTTGAGGAGTGGAAACAAGATGGCATGTTTCCATTTGTCTGGAAAGTTCCTCAACCTCAAGCACGAATTGTACAGGTTGGTGAGCTGTGCGATTCCCTTCCTCGGTAGTTGTTTCAACTGGACTGTCTGTATCCCATCTTGACCAGGGGCCCGGTTTCCATGGCATCGTCTCAAGTGGCCTTCAGACTTATAGGTGAGACAAACATATAGTTGTTCTCACGGCCCATGGTTGGGATTCAGAGCGATGCCCCAGTCCTCGCGTCAATATCCTGCTGATAATGCTCAGCCAACGACTCGGCCTGCTCTGCGGGGCTCATGAGGCGGTTTCTGTCACGCAGGCGAACGGCTGAAGTCGTCTAAAATCCGGAGGCGAGGGGCCTCCTCGTGTTGTTTATATTGTGCTAGGAGCTCCTTCCAACGCGTAATCCTAGCCGAAGATTCCTTCAATTTCCCCACCCATTGAAGAGGCCTGTGGTCAGTGTGTACCCTATACCTTGTGTCAAACACATTAGGTCTAAGGTGGTCAACAGCATATATTATCTTCAAGAGCTCACCTTCCAACGCTCAGTATCTGGTCTCCGTCTCAGAGACGACACCGCTCCCAGCGCATACTCACTCGCATCTGTAGTGATAGTGAATTGCCGGGTGAAGTCTGGGAAAGCAAGCACCGGCTCCTTCTGCAGCTTCATCACTCCAAGATCAAATCTAGGAATCAGATATTTTTCGTCTATAGTATTCTAGTTCAGCTTCCTTTAATCTATCACCACTCTGTACTTTTCAGTAGTTTCACCTGGCGCGCTCTTCTTTTTAACCGCCCACAATGGAGTATTGTATGGGGATATACTATCAATAATTATTCCCTGGTGTTTTAAACTTTGAAGCTCTTCCCGGATGTGGTGACGTAGCGCCTGCGGGTATCTCCTCATTCACTTATGTAGCCTTATCTTCTTTTGGTATGATCTCATGGACTGTCTTCCCAGTTGCCCCGGGCATGTCTCCTTCTTTAAAAAAAATATCTTCATATTCTCTTCTAAGTCTCGGTCTCCAGTCCTCAGCCTGATTGATTGCTCCGATCCGTGCGCCATCGGTTTTCTTTGTCGATGTCATTTGTACGTTTTACCCCCAAGTTAATTCTCCATTTTCCCGTGATATTACAAACCCAAGCACCCACCTTCCCTAGCAGGTCACACAGGACAATCACTTTGTATTCCCTCGGCATACTACCTACGATATGAACCGGCAAGTTGTTCCCACTGGTTCAACCCTATTTCCACCTCCCCCTCTACCTCGCAAGGGCCACCCAGGATGATGGTGGTGTTGGAACTGCCGGTGTCTACCAGGCACCCCACTCCTATCTCTATTATAGGCAGACCGCCGCTCTTCTCCCTCACATTATAATTCAGCAATGGGCGGTCGGCCCTCTGCCGACATCCCCTTCAGATGTCTCGGGTCTTTCTCTCTCCGGTCCCTCGCCTCCATTCTCCTCTGTTCCCTCGTTTCCATCCTCCTGTTTCCACTCTGTCCCTTTGACTTACTCGGTTCCAAGGCTCTTCTGCTTCTTCTTCGGTCTCCGACGTTCCCGATGCATCCGTTGATTCGCCTGAAGATCTGCTCTACCTACCGGTTCCCGTCTATCACAATTACATTTGGTACGGTTGATACGTCGTGACTATTCACTGTCAAGGCTTATACTTATGACAGATGATGCGAATATTAGTCAACTGACGTTACTTTTATTATTAAATATCATGCCAGACCCAGTTCTACATTATTGTCATGACAGTAAAACTATCGTGACAGTGAATGCTGTAATGATTGTAACTATCAAATAGCTACCTACACCATAGTAATGGTTTAACACTTTTGTCACAATAACAGAAACTGTACGATAGTTCACTGTATACATGTGATAGTTAACGTGGCAATTGCTTCACTGGCATTATTTGAACCATCAACTGTTACACCAGCGCTAGTGCTACAGTACAAGCATGACTGTAACGATCAAACAGCTATTGTTACAACGATTGTCTACGAACGGATAAAGTGGTGGGTATTGGTCAGGTAAAACGGGTATTTTTTGGTTGAGTGAATTAGCAGCACTCTCTAATAAACAACAAGGCAAGGAGTTAGTTAATACGTTTTTAAACTTCATCAGAAATTTATCATAGTATTTTTTAAAGATGAAGACTGATATAAAGTAATAACCATATTAAAACTGGTATAAAACGGTATTAAAAAAATAATAATAAATAAATAATAAAATGATTATTTTCAATTCAATGTATTCCTAAATTGGAATAATGAAATTAAAAAGTAAACACAAAATATGATTTATATATAACAAAAAACTGTAGAACCCTATCTATAACTAATATGGAATAAAATCGATGTGATAAGCAAACAAAATATTATTTATAAAGTTAATTATTAATATTGCGACTGTACTAATCATGAACTCGTTCATATTTCAAATTAATTGAAAATAGTCAATTCTTTAAAAAGAAACATGTAAATCAAAATTGAATTCAAATTAATTAATTGTGAGGAGGAAATTTGATTGATAACCGTACATACTAAAATCACCATGGCAACGTATAAATAAATAGCTTAATACGATACTGGTCGAAGAAGACCAGAGGAACTGTCAGTACCTCCATGTACTACTCATTTGAATCGTTAAGTCACAAAAAAAAAAAATTTAGCAGGGACTCAAAAACTCCATTAATTTTTATTTTAAATGTGTCTCAAGTACAAATTAATTTTCATTTTCGTTAAAAGAAAATAAAAAATCATTGAAATTGTTATTTTTTAAATTTGTTCAAACGTTCTAAACTTAATTTGATCATGAAATAAAAAAGTATGTTTAGCTGATTACCATTAACAATATTAGCTGTTAGATTCAACTATTGAATTTCAAAGGTTTTAACCACCCACTTCTCACCGAATCCCAAACCTGGACCAGAACTGACGCAGAAAAATCACAAACATTCGGACAACACCTCTCTAAAACCTTTATTCCACATCCTGATATCCTTAATCCAATTCATCTTGAATGTATTGAAGCAGAAATAAATATTCCGTTCCAAATGACCCTCCCACCTAAAGTATTTGATCCTTCTGAAATATCTAGTATCATTCAAAGATTATCTACCCACAAAGCTCCTGGATACGACCTAATAACATCCCACATTCTAAAACTTCTCCCTCGGAAAGCCATCCTATTCCTCACTTACATATATAACGCCGTACTACGTTCCACATATTTTCCTGACCCCTGGAAATTATCTATAGTTAAAATGATCCCCAAACCCCAAAAGACTCCAGAATATCCACCATCCTACCGCCCTATCTCTCTATTACCGATCATGGGCAAAATCCTTGAAAAACTCATTTTGAAACGCCTATACCCCATCCTGGATTCTAATCATATAATCCCTGATCACCAGTTTGGATTTCGAACATACCACTCTACTACTCCAGCAATGTCATCGTGTAGTGGACGTAGTATCGTCTTCTTTGGAGCGCGGAATGTACTGCGCGGGAGTCTTTTCCGATGTAGAACAGCCTTTTGATCGAGTCTGGCAACCGGGACTGCTTTACAAACTCCGTAAATTCCTACCTCCTACATACTTTCTCATCATTCGTTCCTTTCTCATTGATAGATTTTTCCAAGTAAACCACAATGTTTCCTATTCATCTCTCTATTCTCAGTCCGCTGATGTTCCTCAAGGTAGTATCCTTGATCCCATTCTCTACACCGTCTATACAACCGACATTCCAACCAATCCTAACACTATCCTCACCACGTATGCCGATGACACATGTGTGCTCGCTGTTAATAATAACCCATTAATTGTATCCCAAAATCTCAAGTCCTATATCACAGCCCTCGAAGACTGGTGTCGTAATTGGAGGATTAAGATAAATTCCAACAAATCCCATCAAATCACCTTTACTCTTCGTCGTAAACCTACTGACTGCCCTACAGTTTCATTTAATGATGTTACTCTTACTCCTGTCGAACAGATCCGCTACCTTGGACTATATTTGTACAAGCGATTAACCAATTAACCAATTAACCAAGTAGTGAGAATATGGGCGAGCTGGGACACTTCCGTGGGCAGCCAATCAGAAGCCAGCATTTGGTAACGTGATCAGTCACGTCTCGACCTATGGCCAGAGATTTCAATTCAAATTTTCGGCTCGACCCACCCTTAACCACTTACGTGGTCTGTCATGTGACCACTCACATGATCATTAGCCAGCCAATTGGAGGCTAGTATTTGGTCACGTGACCCCATGGCGGGGGATTTAAATTTAAATTTAGTTCGCCATAACCTTAACTACTTTTTGATCGCCACCATTTCATTGTGAGGGTCTCGCGACCTTCTTATTTTCGTTCAGCGTCATATTGGCAGGGCTGAATGTTTCCGGCCGTCATTTTGTTTTTATGCTACCATTTTATTTATGGCGGTCTCGTGATCCTCTTTTCCTTCACCGCCTTATCGGTCCTTTTATACTACAACTAGGGGCTGAGAGTGTCCGAAGGCCATTTTATTTTTGATCGAGGCAGTCAATCGGAGTTTAGTATTTCGTCACGGATTTAAATTCAAATTTAGTTCCAGTAAACGTTTACCACTCACGTGATCATTAAGCCACGCCCTCTTTTATGTCACGTGACTACCTCCAGGGGCTGAGTGTGCCCGACCGCCATTTTGTTTTTATGCTATTTGAGAGACATACGGGTTTGAAGCTGAGTGTACCCGGCCACCATTTTAATTTTTTTTTTTTTGATCTCCGGCATAGCATTATGAGCGTCTCTCGTTACCCCCATGAGTTGAAGGAACAGGTACCCACTTTTATACTACAACCAGAGGCTGAGTGTGCGCGACCGACATTTTGATTTTATGCTGTTTGAGAGACTTACGGGTTTGCCAGAAGCTGAGAATACTCGGCCGCCATTTTGTTTTTGATACCCACCATTTTATTATGAGGATCTCGCGACCTGTTTCTTTTCATTCAGCGCCATATTGATTACGTGACTTACGGGTTTGGAAGATGCTGAGTGTACCCAGCCGCCATTTTGTTTTTTATCGCCACCATTTCATTATGAGGGTCTCGCGACCTGTTTCTTTTCGTTCTGCGAGTGTGCGCCAACCGGGGAGGCTAGTATTCGGTCACGTGAACCCTGGCGGGATATTTAAGTTCAGATTTAGATCGACATGACCTTAACGATCCACGTAGTCAATCTTGTGCCCATTGGGCCACGCCCCCTTTTAAGTCACGTGACTGTCGCCAGGTGCGTAGTGTTTCCAATAGCCATTTTGTTTTTGATCGAGGCAGACAATCGGAGGCTAGTATTTGGTCACGGGACCCCCTGGCGGGGGATATACGTTCAGATTTAGTTCGACATAACCTTAGCGACCCACGTAACCATTAGGCCACGCCCCCTTTAAGTCACGTGACTATAGCCAGGCGCGTAGTGTTCCCGACCGTCATTTTGTTTTTCCGCTGATGTTTGAGAGACTTAAGGGTTCAGCTGAGGCTGAGTGTACCCAGCCGCCATTATGTTTTCTTGATCGCCACTATTTTATTATGATGGTTTCGCGATCCTCTTCTTTTCGTTCACCGCAATATTGGTCATATTACTTACAGTTTCAGCTGAGGCTGAGTGTATCCGACCGCCATTTTGTTTTTATGCTACTATTTTATGTATGGCGGTCTCGCGATACTCTTTTTCTTTACCAATATATCGGTCCTTTTATACTACAACCAGGGGCTGAGTGTACCTCTTTATGGTGTTTTTGGCAGCCAATGGGAAGCTAGTAATTGGGTCACGAGACCCCTGGTGGGGGATTTAAATTCAAATTTAGTTCGAGATAACCTTAACCACTCATGTGGTCATTTGGCCACGCCCCCTTTTGTCAGGTGACTGCTGCTTCAACAAGATTATGCTGTTTCGCCAATCACACAACTTGTCAGATCTACCTACCAAACTTTCGTCACAACAAAATATTGTCCAAGTATATATTTTTTAAAATAAAATTTTGAAATTTATTAAACTTTTTTTTTAATTTGAGGTAGACAAATTCGTGACAATTCTGTGAGGTTTTCTTACCTGTTATATTTTGTGTAAATACCTGGAATAAGAATCCCTGTTATCAGGTTCATCTTTTTTACATCTAGTAATTAAACATTGTTTACTTGACTAAAAAAAAGATAAAAAAGGTTTTTTAAATAAATACAAATAGTTTCACTGTGAGGCGTTGTATTTTCTAAATTCAACTATTTGTACTACATTGAAGACATTAGACAAATAAATATTGCACATGATCAATGCTCCGAAAAGAACTAGAAGGCATTGCACTAAAATGAAGTTTATTTTAAAATTAGCTAACATTTATTTTGGGAATGAAACAACGTCCTTGATTTTGTACGCTCTTCTGTAAATCAGAGTCCTTAGCGTAACTGAGGTGTTGCTATATCTATTACCCTAGATGGAAAGCTTTTAGTTAATCCAAATGGCTGATTTTTTATAATTCATTGTTACATTAATTGAATTTAAATTTGAGAAATATAAAGAAAAGACAATTCTGTTAAAAGAAAAGATCAATAAAGAAACCTTATTATAAAGCGTAAAAAAAAATAATAATAATAAACGACTTACCCAAGGTTCAGTAGTATAAATAAAAATAACATATGAAACAAAAGAAATCATTCTAATAATAGTACAAACAATATCATATACTGCTATGTACTGCCTTGAGATTTAATCGGGATGCCAGGATAATCGCTGAAGGCAATTATCCAAAAATAAGTTAATTAATTAATTATATATTGAGTCCTAAAAAACTATTATTATGATTGGATATTATAATATGATTAAATGATTGGATATGATTAAATACCTTCATATTTATAAAATGTTCTTACCATTGATTATATATTATAATAAAGGGTGGTATATTGGGTTATATAATAGTATATAAACTACATAAAGAAACTAAGTATTTATTTACAATTTGTTACTATGATTAAAATGATTCAAATAAATGGTTGCCATGAAATATGATTCTTTACATTACTACTTATTGTTTAATTTATACTTATAACTGTTGATTTGAATGATTCATGCCGTGGGATGTAGTTCCGTAGGATGTCCAGGTCTCGTGGCCTTGTTTACGACTTCATCTGGTCGAAGTCCATGTTGCTCCGCTCCGGCTTCTGCTGCTCTCTCAAGCCTGGTCCTCTCTCATCTAAGCCTTCCTGTTGACTGTCCCTTTTTCTGATCTAGATTTCCTATCTTTTCCCGCACTTCCCTTTTAGGGCGTTACCTTATTTCTGAATCTCCTTTCTCATTGGCCATCGGTGACCGAACCCACCCGAGGTAGGCGTCCCCCTCCTCAGGCCGGAGAGCGGATGAAAAGTTTGACATGTCCAGGAAGGGCCCGCACCTGCTTAATTTGAATCCGTTCTCTCGTCTGAACCGGTCATTTTTGTTAGAACGCTTAAAGGTTAGCCAATCTAATTTTCTCAGAGGACTCTGGTAATGAAACAAACTTTACACAGATGTTTTCATATCCGGGGACGCCCTAAAAGCTTCGATACCCTGACCAGGTATATGGGCAGATGACGAAACACCTTAATAATATCCAGGATTGTCAAAAGGCCAATACATATATCAATACAATAATATGATACTAATACTTATTATATAATATAGCTTAGAACATCATCAATTATACAATTGACCCCAGTTAACTATATTTACTAACAGATTTAACTCAAATATTTCATTTTAGGCTAGATCATTTATTTCAATTCGAAATATTAAATTACAAAAATAAAAAACATTATATTACAAACTATCATGAAAATTTTACTTATTCTTCAAAGCTCTCTAAAACTTTAACTAATTATATATGCACTATTTTTGGATATGTTGGATCCTACAGGATTTTTTTGCTCTCAGTGATGTACTGAGCAAGCGAGCGCCGTATCCGCTGCGCCACTGCAGCCTTGATAATTTGATTTCGCACTTCCTTTTCCAGATATTTTCTTATTGATATCTTAAACATTGTCGTTTTAAGATATTGTTTTATTGATATCAATGCATTAATTATACACAGATCAAATATTCACTATATAGAGAAATTTACTGCGATTTTGGAAATAGCTCAATAATTTAACTTGTCTATCAGATAGAAATGAAAGATTAATTAATTTGTTCTTAGGCTTCCTAGATCATTAATGAGGTTCATTAGTGAAAAGAATAGAGATGAACCCCAAAGTACTCCTGGGGAACGATATGGAATTTTATGGAATATAATTAAAAAGTAAGAAATTATTATTACACAAACTACTAAATTATTTTATTCTCCAAATAATTATATAAATTATATTTAATTTGACAGTAGATAATAATTTTATAATGACACGGACATTCATCTATAAAACTAAAAAGGAAATTTTTAAAATTTCATGTTTTAGAGTGGGATGAATCTGAACTTTGAAATTTTATCCAAATTTGTTGAATGAAAATTAAAAAAAAAAATAAAAATAATTATATTTCTTTTTTATGGTATTTTTCCCTGTTATAGGAAGATGAAATCTATAACAAAGGATAAAGTAGTCCTACATAGCTGCTTATTTAATTGTTCCCAATAATGAAATACCGAAAGCATGACAATTACTATGCGTTGTCGAACAAGTGATATTTGATTTATCTTCCCAATCTTCGTAATTTATGTACTTGATGTCATTTTCGGTGCCTACTTTAAAAGAATAAGGTATTCCCAATTTAACACCCGGTAACTTTTGTACCGATAGCGATATTTGGTTTTTCAAAATATGTTTGATATTACCACTAGGAAGTGATTTCTTTAAGTAATATGACGAAGTGATGTTCAGTTGGGTAGTGGAAAGATATCCTATAACCTCTTGGTGTCCTTTCCAAGAAGCGGCGTAATTCAAAGCTGTGAAGCCCCATTTGTCTTCCTTGTTTATATTTAGCAGAGCTTGCCGAAGAATTTTCACAATGGTTGAGTGGCCTCTGGCAGCGCTGCGGTGCAATGCAGTCCTCCCTTTGACATCAGGCCGAAGACTTTCGACCCCAGCCTGTAAGAGCAATGCTACTACCTTGGTGTGTCCTTCTCTTGAGGCAATGAACAAAGGAGTTTCGTGATCCTTATTCACAGATACACTTTGAGTCATTTCCTTTCCTTTCATAAGTAACTCGAACA
>NW_027108815.1:1159008-1165653 GCF_000696795.3 Halyomorpha halys | reverse complement strand
AAAGCAGTGATTCGACAATAGCAAACATCCCTTGTCTGGAGGCGACGTGAAGTGGAGTCGTACCGTTGATATCGACAGAGTTTTTATTGGATCCGGAATCCAAAAGGAGTTTCACAACTTCAATATGACTGTCACAGGCGTAGTGAAGCGGGGTATATCCCCTTTTATCCCTAACCTCCAATGAGGCACCATAAGATATCAACAGTCCAACCATTTCATTGAAGCCGTGGTAGGAGGCGACGTGCAGTGCTGTCACATTATGCATCTCTATCACGTTATTTTGAGACGTAACGACCTTTACATCACAAACTGCATCTAAAACATTAAGGAAATCCTTCTTAGCAATTCTACTCGAACCTGTTTTCAAAATTAATTTCACGTAATCAGTTCGATTTGACAAAACGGCTAAAGTAAGGGGGAGATTGCCGTGGATATCTTTTTGCATAATATTTGCTCCGTAAGAGATGAGCAGATCAATTCCTTCTGTGAACCGCGTCCCAATAGCATGGTTCAGAATGATCGTTGGATAGGAAGCTAAATTTTCAGTCTTACCCAAAAGTAGCATTACAATATCTATTAATTTATTTGAAACTGCATCGAAAAGAATCTTCGAACCTATGAAACTATTATCCTCTACCTTGGCTCCATTATCTAGGAGTAATCTTATCACTTCTTCAGATAAAGGATCAAAGGCTAAGTCTAACGGTGTTCGCCCATCTTCGCTCAAAACATTTGCATCAGCATTGTTAGACAAAAGGAATTTAATTAGCAGAGTGTCGTTTCTTCTGATCGCTAGGTGTAAGGCCGTGACATTATTACAACCTCTTCTATTGACGTCATCTCCGTATTCTAGCAAGGTCTTTATCACATCTAAATTTCCATTATTAGCCGCCCACTGCAGAGGGGTGAAGCAAACAAAATCTTCGATACTGGCACTTGCTTTCTGGGACAGCAGATAGCCGACAACTGGAGCATAACCTATAGCAGCAGCTTCGTGGAGCACTGTTTGGTCTAGAAGATTTTGAGAATCCACTTCGGCCCCGTATTCAACGAGAGTCCTCATTGTGATGACTATTTCATTTCCTATCGCTGAATCTATCGTAGTGTTGTTCATTATTCCCAGACCAGCAATGTCTGGAATGTTAGGTTCTTCTTTGAGATATATCTTTGAATTTTCATAATCTTTACGAACCGCGAAATTGAGAGGTGTCTTTCCATTTTCTCCTTTATTATTGACATCTGCACCGCGATCAAGAAGCATCTTAATCACTTCAACGTTTCCACCCGAAGCTGCAAAGTGTATTGCGGCATTACCGCTATTCTCTCTTAATTCTAAGGAAGCGTTTTTTGAAATTAGTAAATTCACAATAGCTTCATCACCATTCAATGCAGCGACCATCAAAGCTGTCATTCCATTATGTCTCAGGTAATCAACGTCAGTTACGTTCTTAAGAAGGATTCTGGTCATGTTGAAATTCTTCTGTGTTATTGCTAAATACCATGGAGTGATGCCAATGTGATTCTTTATATCCACTCTGGCTTTATTCGATAACAATAAGTTGATAATAGATATGTAGCCCTTTTCGACCGCGATATGTAGCGGAGTCATACCATTATTTCCGTTACTATTGATATCTGCACCGTGGTCCACAAGTATCTTGACAGTATTGACTCGATTTGAGAAGACTGCTTTATGAATTGCAGTGTCGTTTTTATCATCTCTTATACTTACACTTGCATTTTTATACAACAACAAATTAACCATTGATTCGTAGCCATCCTGAGCAGCGATGTGTAAAGGTGTACGACCATTAGATCCTTTAAGATTAACATCAGTAGCACGGTCAATAAGTGCCATAGCAATATTGGAGTTATTTTTATAAAGTGCTAAATGTATTGGAGTGTCCTCTAGAATATCTCTTGTGTTTACGCTGGCATTTTTGGACAGAAGGAAATTTACGATCGATTCGTAGCCCTTCTCAGCGGCAATGTGTAACGGTGTACTTCCAAAAAAACCTTTAATATTGACATCATCACCGTGGCTCACAAGTATTTTAACCACATTCAGATGATTTGAGAACACTGCTTTATGCATTGGAGTGTCGTCCTCATTGTCTCTGTTGTCAAAACTAGCATTTTTGGACAGAAGCAAATTTACAATAGATTCAAAGCCCTTCTCAGCAGCGACATGTAAAGGTGTTCGACCTTCATTTCCTTTAATATTAACATCCATAGCATAGTCGATAAGTATCTTAGCAATATTGGAGTTATTTTTTTCAAGTGCGAGATGAATTGGACTGTTATTGTCACTATATCTTATAATAATACTAGCATTTTTGGACAGTAGCAGCTTCACGATAGATTCATAGCCCTCCTGAACAGCGATACCTAAAGGTGTGCGACCATTAGATCCTTTCATATTAACATTTGTTGCGTGATAGATAAGCATCTCAGCGATATTGGGTTTTTTATGAACAAGTGCTAGATGTATTGGAGTGTCATTCGAATTGTCTCTTATGCTAACATTAGCATTTTTTGACAGTAGCAACTCCACGTTAGATTCGTAGCCCTTCTTAGCAGCGATATGTAAAGGTGTACTACCATGAGATCCTTTAATATTTACATCAGTTGCGTGGTCGGTAAGTATCATAGCAATATTGGGGTATTCATTAACAAGTGCAAGATGTGTTGGAGTGTCATCTTCATCGTCTATTATGTCAACACTAGCATTTTTGGACAGTAGTAAATTCACAATTGATGCATAGCCCTTCTCAGAGGCAATATGCAAAGGTGTACGACCATAAAGTCCATTAATATTAACATCTGTTGCGCGTTCGATAAGTATCTTAGCAATATTGGGGTATTCATTAAAAAGTGCTTCATGTATTGGTGTGTCATTAACATCGTCTCTTATGTCAACACTAGCATTTTTGGACAGTAGTAAATTTACAATAGATTCATAGCCCAGCTCAGCTGCTATATGTAAAGGTGTAACTTCATAAGATCCTTTAACGTTAACATCTATTGCGCGGTCGATAAGAATCTTAGCAATATTGAGATGTTCATTAGGAAGTGCTAGATGTATTGCAGTTTGATCGAAATCGTCTCTTATTTCAACACTAGCATTTTTGGACAGTAGTAAATTTACAATAGATTCATAGCCCAGCTCAGCTGCTATATGTAAAGGTGTAACTTCATAAGATCCTTTAACGTTAACATCTATTGCGCGGTCGATAAGAATCTTAGCAATATTGAGATGTTCATTAGGAAGTGCTAGATGTATTGCAGTTTGATCGAAATCGTCTCTTATTTCAACACTAGCATTTTTGGAAAGTAGCAATTTCACGATGGATTCGTATCCCTCCTCAGCAGCGATGTGTAAAGGTGTTTGACCAAAAGATCCTTTAACATTAACATCTGTTGCGTGGACGATAAGTATCTTTGCAATTTTGATATTTTTATTAACAAGTGCTATATGAATAGCAGTGTCATTATTATCGTCTCTACTGTCAACGCTCACATTTGAAGACAACAGTAGATTTATGATGGATTCGTTGCCTTCCTTAGCAGCGATATGTAATGGTGTAAGTCCACCTTTGGTGACCTTGTTGAAATTACCATTTACTATGGGGAAGCTTACTGAAGTATCATCTAATTCAATATTCGAATCAAATAGCTCCTTTTGATCGTTGTTCACCTGAAAAAAACAAAACATTATTGATAAATTAATGTACTGTCCCATTTTATTCTTATACATTGGACTAGAAGATACAAAGATTTATTGAATAGTTTGGTTTCAAAAGGGAATTATTAAAAAATCAACAGTTGTCAAAATGTTTTAAGGAATTATGTTTTAGAATAGTATATACGCAAATTTAGTGATTTGAGTTCAAATATTTTTTTTCAGTTTTACAATGACTTTAACAATGATTTTTTTTTCATCAATAGAGTTGTTGAGAAGCTGGAATATCAAAGAAAAAAAAATATTGAACTACTAATTTCTATCAAGTAAAAAAAAAATGTCCAAATAAAATATATTCTTTAATTCAATAATAAATGAAAATGAGCTCAATTGATTTCTAATTTACAATTATTGAGTTGTTTAGTAGGCAGTCTTCTTTACATAATCAGAGCTTATGGAGAACTTGAGTTCCAATATAACACGTTCGTCTTGTCAAGAACAATAATATGTTAAATGAAATTCAAAATATTATGATGAATTAAGATATTTTATTACTAACCAACTATTCTCAATAGGGGATATGAAAAATGAAAAAACAAAAACAATAATAAAAGTTAGTATTGAAGTTGGGTCACGTGCAGGTTGGGGCGCAGGTCCCAGTGCGCTCGGTTCGGAACGTTGTGGGTTCGATTCCCACCTGGGGCAGTTAAACATTCATTTTTGGGCGGTCCTTTGCACTCCCACCTTGGTTAGTACCCGTCGGCAACTTACGTAGCCGCCAGGGGTTGGCAAAAAGGACCACTAGGCCCACTTGCCGGACTTGTTCCGCCCACCAAATACCAGTACCAGTACCAGTACCAGTAGTATTGAAGTTGCCATCAATTTTTGAACATCGTGTATCTCTTTTCGTTTTTATTGTCAATTTATTCAGAACGGTCATAGCCAAGTAATGTTTATGCCTATGTATACATTTTTACCTCCTAAACTCTCTGGACCATTACGTTGCATATGGTCTGCCTTTACAGAAAAGTATGCAACCTTCTTCAATCATTCTCCATGACACTTAATTCTAGAATTTCCAATGAGATGGGGTTATAGTTTTTAGGAATTCTGATAGGGAATCAGACTGTAACACTAATTTATATCTAATATATTTTTTATTCGATACGTCATCAATGCCTAAATTGATATAAACTTGCAAAATTTACAATACATTTCAAAAGATAGATCAGACGTCACAGCCAAAATCAAATCCAAGTTTCAAAAATTGTTGAAATTAAGAAAGGAATAAATCAAATTTTGGAGGGATTTTTTTTTTCGATTTTCTATGTTTACTTAATTGTTTGAATTGATCGATATTTTGTATTTTTTAGTAAATGAAAACCATTTCATTCACATAAAATTGTGCATATTATAATTTCATTAATAATCTCTCTTAAATATATCCTAGTGAGAATAATGATTTTACGTGTATTTAGGTTTAGGGGGATATTTAACTTTATCATTGGAGCTCAATATTTCAATTTGGGTTTTTGTAGAGTGTGTTAATTTTTTAAAAATAAAAATATGTTTTCATGCAATAAATCAATCCTAATATGAAATACAATTTTGGTATGTTAGACACACGCCTTCATTTCATGATATATTGACTGACCTTTTTTATATATAAAATTACCCATTTTTCTAATTATATTATTTTCCAAACTGTTTTTGTGGTTTTCACTTGTATCCATAAATAAAATTCCATAAAATTCTTGTTTGGAACAGTTTTGTTTATAAGTTATAATAAAAATATTCATATAGTCTCAAAACGTTTTTATTATCTCTACACTCCTACGTTTCAGTCATTCCGACCGTTTTCAAGGATATCAATTTAAAATTTGTAATTACAAAGTACATTTCATTCATTATAAATAAATTCTAAAAACGTTATGAAAAATTACATTTCTTGCCTTAATCATACTATCACAGCCAGAAATTGGTTATTACATTATTGCAGGGCATTGTACCTCTGTCAATTTTTATCACTACTCAATTACCTATAAAACTTCTTCATTTAGGAAACAATATGCAGACACAATACAATATGTATCACAGTACAACTCAACATCCCAGGTTTGCCATATCCTCATTATATTTTCACAATGATATAAAAAATAAGGATCATGACCCAGATAAAACAGCTTTGGTTGAACATGTATCCAAAATTAAGCATAATTTTTATTTATAATCTTAACACTTTCTTGAGACTGGTTAATATTGTTTAAATAAATAAAATTTTATCCATTTTAGTCTCTAAACAATTTATATTTCTTTATAAGTCCAACGTTTCGGCCATTCAACCATCCTCAGGGGCAATCTTAATACTATTTTAGAACTAAATCATTTAAAAATACTTCTTGCAGGCTATTCTGCCCAGGTCAGTCCAACAAATTACCCTAATTAGTCTTTGTTAAAAATTTATCACAACGATTGCTATTTATATATCTGTAAATGTGAATTATACTGTTAATTATGTTGAAATATTAAGCCAAGTTAATTTATGATCGTGAGGATTTTTTTTTTTTTTTTTTTACAATAAATAAAATGTAATTAAAATTTATAGATTTTAAACACTAATTTGATTGAATTGATAAAATTGAAAATATAATGAAGATGTGGCAAACCTGGAATGTTGATACAGGTTACTCAGTAGTGTTGATATAGTGATTAGGAGAAACAGGAATTGAAAACTAATTGTTGTAATAAGTGTACCTTTGGAAATAATAGCTATTTCAGCACACTATGATCGTTCGTATTCTTTCCTAATTTAAGAAGATTTATAGGTAATTGACTGATGATAAAAATCGCCTAAGCCATTATGGCCAACAATAACGAGATAACCAATTTTTGGCTGTGAATGTGTTCATAACGCAAGAAATGTATTTTTTAATAATGTTTTAAGAATTAATTTATAATGAATA
>NW_027108815.1:1141281-1158748 GCF_000696795.3 Halyomorpha halys | reverse complement strand
GCCATCTTCTTTTCAGACGCCTAGGAGGATTATTAGGTAATGAAGGAGAAGCCAGGTTAGAAACAAGTGGATTTGGGTGGTTGAGAAGTTTGAAATAATAATAAAATTGACGAATAAAAAAATAACGTCAGGAAGAGGTTTATTGATTTTTACCCTCCCCCCCCCTTATCCTTGATTAATACCTTAATATCAGAAATAAAAAATAAATATAATTAATACTTCAGTAAATCTTAATCATGTACTCGGAAAAAATATTTAAAAAAGTAATTAACAAGATCTTAATCGAAAAATTTAACCTTTGGAATGTTAATAAACAATCTATGGTTCATCATAAGTAATACTGATTAAGAATTGATGAACAATATCGAATAAAAGGATACCTTTTAACTGTGCTGCCGATTTCCGGGTATTTTTCGTAATTGTCGCGCTAGTCTTTCGACTAGTTTTTAGTTCATCATTAGATACTTTTTCTGTTTCTAACAAGTTATTCTTTTCCGTTAGATATTGAATTTTAGATATAGATATAGATTTCTTTTTGGAGTCCGGGATTGATTCATTTTTGAGGCATGGGCTGAATATAATTTTTGGGCTCTGGGCCAATTCGTCTTTGGGGCTAAGGTCATATTTATATTTGAGCCCGGGGCTGATACAAGTTTATGGGCGAATATATAGGAATAATGTTTTCCCGTCTATCGCAATTACATTTGGTACGGTTGATACGTTGTGACTATTTACTGTCAAGGCTTATACATATGACAGATGATGCGAATATTAATCAACAGGCGTTACTTTTCCTATTAACTATCATGCCAGACCCAGTTCTACATTATTGTCATGATAGTAAAACTATCGTGACAGTGAATGCTGTAATGATTGTAACTATCAAATAACTATACCATAGTAATGGTTTAACACTTTTGTCACAATAACAGAAACTGTACGATAGTTCACTGTATACATGTGATAGTTAACGTGGCAATTGCTTCACTGGCATTATTTGAATCATCAACTGTTGCACCAACGCTAGTGCTACAGTACAATCATGACTCTAACGATCATACAGCTATTGTTACAACGATTCCCCAAGAACGGATAAAGTGGCGGGTATTCGTCGGGTAAAACGGGTATTTTTTGGTCGAGTGAATTGGCAGCACTCTCTAGTAAACAACAAGGCAAGAAGTTGGTTAATAAGTTTTTAAACTTCATCAGAAATTTATCATAGTATTTTTTAAAGATATAAAAAAACCAAAAAAAAAAAAACCTGTAGAACCCTATCTATAACTAATATGGAATAAAATCGATGTGATAAGCAAACAAAATATTATTTATAAAGTTAATTATTAAGATTGCGACTGTACTAATTATAACTCTTTCATATTTCAAATTAATTGAAAATAGTCAATTCTTTAAAAATAAGCATGTAAATCAAAATTGAATTCAAATTAATTAATTGTGAGGAGGTAAATTTGATTGATAACCGTACATACTAAAATCACCATGGCAACGTATAAATAAATAGCTTAATCCGATACTGGTCGAAGAAGACCAGAGGAACTGTCTGTACCTCCATGCACTACTCATTTGAATCGTTAAGTCACAAAAAATTTTTTTTATCAGGGACTCAAAAACACCATTAATTTTTATGTTAAAAGTATTTCAAGTACAAATTAATTTTCATTTTCGTTAAAAGAAAATTGAAAATCATTGAAATTGTTATTTTTTAAATTTGTTCAAACATTATAAACTTAATTTGATCATGAATTAAAAAAAAGATGTTTGGCTGATTACCATTAACAATATTAGCTGTTAGATTCAACTATAGCTAATCTTCGCCCGAAAATTAAAGAAATGAATACAATTTTGAATAAAGCGTTTGTTGTTAATGCCCTGTGAATTAAAATTGAATTATTTCTAAAGTGATCTTTGAAAAAAAATAGAAATACCTATTATTATTTTTTTTGACATTTTTTTCAAATAAAAACCCTGCTTCTTGCTGTTTAAAAAATATATACTTTAATCACTTCAGAATATTTATTAATATATCATTTTAATGCACGTCAAAAAAATATAATTCATCCCGACATGGCGATTTGGATTTTTTTTTAAAGCTGTTCAATTCTTGTCGAGTTATCTTTTAAATTAATATTCTTTCATAAAGTTTTGAAAACAAAAGGGTTTTATAATAGTTATCACTTTATTTTAAAAATAATAAATAAAATTCTGTAACTTCTATTCTGAGGTTTAATGAATAAAATTAATAACAATTTCGGAACCGGATTTTAAACTATAAAAAGGTATACCATTCTTTTTTAAAATAAATAAAGGCTCAGAATAAATGTGGTCATAATATGTTTATTAATGGCAACATTGGAAAGTCAGACTAAAAATAATCACCTAGTTTTTTTTTTAATTAATTTATTTTCTTAGTAAATGAAATATTTATATAAGATCAGTAAATTTCAATTACCTAAGTCTTTATGAAAATATCTCCAATCATAATTTAAATTAATGGATGTACTTTTATATTTCCTAAAATTCGAAACAATAACTTTCAGAACGTTCTGCAATAATAACTGCTATATTTCCTTTTATTATCTATTTATTCTATTATTATCCATTTATTAATTTAAATTTTTTTTATTATTTGTTTTCTGCAACTATGATATTTTAAAACTATTTAACAGTAAAAGTGTACAAAAAAATGTAATTTATGTGACTATTTTTAATTATTCATCTACTCCCTTTTATGATCTAATTTCGAAACATTAATAAATTTTTTTGCACTAGTACAAGGTTTTTGAGTTTCATTTTTTTGTTCATTTTGATTCTAAATAAACGAATGCTAAAAAATAAACGTAACGTACTCCACGTTCTAATGGGGATAGAATGTACTGGTGTATAAACAAAGATATTTGATATGTACTTACAGACAGAGCGAAGTGATTTACTGTGAAGAAAGATAAATAGATCAGAGAGAAGAACATGGCTAAGACAAGAACAAGATGAATTCCCAGGAGAACACTGGAGTACAATGAGCCCACAGGTCTTACAACTTCGAATATATCAAGGACGGAGAGGCGAGAGTCGTTATTTATAATCATTATTGGGATGATCATATAGCAGATAGATCATTATCTGGCTGGTTGTAGCAGATGATATACCATCGAGAACTGCAAAGTCACGATCTTCATTTCTACATTTTTTTTTTCTTATTATAATGTAGGAGGAAATAATCGACCTTATCCTGTTGCAACATTCTGAAAATCAATGGTCAAATACAATACCTTGAAATTTATTTTGAAAAAGTATAGGATCATTTCTAACGAAACAGGGATATCACATCAGATCGATGTGATATACTATAATACGAATTTTTTTAGAACTTTTTTAAATCATTGGTTAGTCGTTTATTTCGTCGTTTCCTCCCACTCTGAAAGAATGTATTACTAAGCTATTGCACACGATAACTCCTCCCTCTATAGCGACAAAGTTTTGCATCGGTTACTTTATTTTAGTTAACTCTTACAAATTAATATTTATTTATCAATCAATTCGGAAATTTTTTTTTTAATATTTCGCAGATTTTATTTTTTTATTTCTTTTATATACTTTTATCTACTAGACTAATGTTTTTACTGATTTCATCTTATGCTGTTGTTTGTTTTAGTCTCGTGTGTGGTTTAAGAGATGATATAGGATTGCATCATTGCAGTTGTGTCTATTTGTCCATCTTGTGCTAATTTTATTGTTCATATATATTTTTTTTCAATATCTGAAAACATTTTCCTTTGCTAATTGTTTTGTGAATTCTATTATTTTATTGGCGCTCTTTTAATAGTTTATTGTAGTGATTTTATCTCGTAATAAACAAAAGGTATTATTAAAAAATAAGTATTAATCACTAAGCAACATCATTTATTAATCATTCATCAGAGCTGTTGTATATTTAGTATTTAGTAAGTATATTTTAATTATACTTTTAATGTATTTTATTTTTTACTTCTGCTGCTCTGGAATTCTTAACAAACTCCAGTTCAGCTCATGAATGTCACTTTTATTTTATTCTGAAATCCATTATTTCCTGCTTCTTCAACAAAATTATGTTGTATCAACAATGGCACCATTTTACATCCCAAACTTTCATTGCCACAAAATATCGTCCAAATATATATATTTGTATTAAATTTTGAAGTTTATCAAACATGTTTTAACATTAGCTAACATTCTGTTTGAAATCGGTAACCCTCCAGAGCGCTGGTAAACAACAACCTTCCTCCTAGTGATATTCTAACTGACTGGGAAATAGATTTTAATAACCAAATTATAAATGACTATGTTCCGAGACACAAAGAAAGAGTATACATGTTGCATTAACTAAGTAATCGTAAAAACTAAGGAGTAAAAGAAAAATACATCGCTAGATTAAATAAAAATCGTGAAGAATTGTCATGAAATATAGCTGAGACTGTATTAATGGCCAACTAGCAGGAGCAGGCTAATTTGAAAATGTCTTTTATATTTATTGAAATTTGCAACTGTACAGAGAAGAAATACAATAAGCAAATTTGATGAATGTTACAGAACACTTGATAATCTCAGTGGTCACCTGTGGTTATATCAGTTAGAAAAGGGGCTGTTTCCAGACGAAACGATGGAACGAGGGATTGCAGTATACAATCATTCCATACATTCGGTCACGGGGTTTTCTACTTTTGAGATAATTTTTGGGGGATGTCGGAGGAATTACTATGATACAGCGACTGAGGAGAGTAATAAAGCCATTATTTGCATGGCACGGAGGAGGATATTGTCCAAAGTCAGGGACAAAATTGAGAAGGAGAAAGAAACGCAAGATAGTTACTAGACACAATCTCAGTGTTCACAATCTAATGGGCAACCTTAAAACTGGGACCGTGATGTACCGTAAAGTGGAAACTAAGTGAGGCAAAAAACTGCAGAGATACGAAGGCCCATTCAGAGTGGTCACGATAACAGAACACAATATTATCACCGTAGAAAGCTTAAAAGAACCAAAAAAGCGAAGAACAGTTCACCTTGAACAAATACAGCTTCCTGCAACAGCGTTTTCATGATGTAAAGGATTGTACTCACCTCCCTTCCGGAGGGCCCAATTGTACGATTGTAATGTTTTTTTTTTTCATTTTCGGAACTTAATAACTTAAGACACGAAAGTGTAAATATTAGTGATTCATGTGAAACTGTATTGTTTTTTTGTTTCGTCTATTTTTTTGTTTGCACAGAGTGCTGTTATTTTGAATCCTACTTCTGTAGTTTGATTGTATTTGTGTCTTTTTTATTTTAATTGTATTTGTATCTATCTTATTTTTTGTTATTGTATTTGCATATATCTTTTTCCTTTGTATATAATAGAGTTTACGAGGATTGTTCATAAACTGGTGGGGGGGAGTTACAGACTGTCAGCTGACAGATATATATAAGAGACCGAATGTATATAAGGGATGTACCGAATACAATAAAGGCAGTTTGTTACAGCAGTCCAAGCGTGTTAGATCTTATTCCTTCTTCTCTTTTTTGATATTTTACTTTTGTCAATACTTAACTGGTGCCGAAACCCGGGAACTTTAGATAGCGGAGTAATATTTGCTTTAAAGAAGAATTTTTTATCGTAGTTTTCTCTGCTTTCAAATTTTTTTTAATAATGGCTGCCAACAGTATTGTCAGAGAAGCGGTCATGCACCTGGAAGCTTTAAATCAAAATGGGGTTCAGAACCCACCTCCCATGCAGTTGACTCCTCATACCCCGGTGCTTGCCCCACTACCGGAACTTTCTCTAGCGGGACCCCTCGCCACAACACTTGAGTGGGTAAAAGTATGCACAGCAACAGCCCAAGACTTGAGGAAGGCCGTTCCTGATCTCGAACGGTTTACCGGGGAAACCGGAGATTTGAGCCACTTCATAAATGGGGGTGACCAACTAATAAGCCGAATTGAAGTAAAGTCTATCGAAAGTCTACTCGATAGTGAAGATGCGGAGGCTTTAAAAGCTGCGGTCGTCTGCAGAGTCAAGAGGAGCATCCTAAATCAGATTCAGGCTGACGAAGAGACCCCTTTGAGAGTTGTCAAGGAAAGAGAGCGTTTGGAGAAGGACGGTGGGTTCCAGAGGAATACATATTTATGATATAAGACGATAGGGAAGAATATTCGTCTAACGAGAGCTCAGAGAAAGGAAGACCAATAGATATGGAGGAACTTGAGGACATCATTAACGACAAGAGGCGGCCGATTATATGGAAGACAAGAACCACTGAATTAGTCAAAGTTGAGTGTAACAAGTATGGGAGGAGCAATACCACGGCGATTTGGTCGCAGCAAGGCGCGAAAAACGACCAGATCTGTAAAATGTTGAATAATGCTTCCAAACGTGGAGAAAAGTGTCACCTGTACGTTGGGAATGAAACCGTTTGGGAAAAGATCAATCGGCGATGGCATGATTAACTCATAGGAATGGACAGGACATTCGCCCGATGCAAGCTGATGGTGGAAACCCAGAGAGATGTGACTCTAGCATATCATCAGGGCAGAACAAATCACCGAGGAATCTCAGAGACCCTGCTAGCATTGAAGAAAAGGTGCTTTTGGTGGGGGATGAAGAAGACGATCACTGAAGTTTTAGGAAACTGCGAAGTTTGTTTTCGCACAAAGTATGACAGACATCCACCAAAACCCAGAGGAGACACCTTCCGGAGATGCACTATAACCGCAAATTTTGATTTATCCTTAGTTATATGTCGGGAATGCCGAAAGACCGCTCGTCTGTGGTCAAGATCTTATAAAGACAAGCGCTAGGGAGGCGGAGGCCCGAATGTAAGTAGAAGAGCCGGGGTGGACCCGGATAGAATATCAAAGGCCGAGAAACATGCCTAATCCTTGGAGAAGGAGAGAGCACAGGGATATTAGGAGAGAGAGAGAAATAGTAACCTGAAAAATAGAGCGTCCCAAGCGAAACCCAGAAACAATGTTCGGGAGGATCGCAAGTGTCATGGTTGCGGGAAGATTGGGCATCTAGTGGCCGCGCATGAGTTTTGAATGTGGGGCGGATGTACAAAGAGCCCGACAGTGTCCCCCTACATGTATCGGCGGAAAGAGCATAATCAGCCTGAACCCATGGAGATAAACGCACAGAGATTACGGAGGAGGAAAATCTCGCGAAGGACGAATGGATCCACAGAATTGTCCGAAGTACTGCTGTCAGAAACTCGTGGATGACATTAAAGCCAGAGTTGGAGTGATTAACCAGAGAGAGAATTCGAAAGAGGCAATATTAAACAAATATGATGATATTTTTTACAAAGAACGGGAAGTACTAGGAGCTACAGGAAGAAATCACAAAAATGTGAGGAAATCACATTGAAGCAGGATAGGGTGACGTACGTAAAGGAGAGGCGATACCCCCAAGCACTTCGAAAACATATTAGGGAAGAAATAGAAAGTTTACGGAAGCAATTGTGGACAGCACTTCGCCCTATAACAGTACAGGGCAGTACGCAAGAAGAATACCCCGGGCGAAAATGGGGAAAAGTACCGGGTAGTAATCGATTATCGTAAGCTCAATGAGAATACGGTCGATGAAAAATATCCTATCCCGAGATTTGAAGATATTCTCGATAGATTAGGCAGTGCGAAGATTTTAAGCACATTGGATCTAAAGGCGGGCTACAACCAAATTAAAATACATCCCAGGGATCAGTACAAAACTGCATTTACTTTTGAAAGAGGCCACTACGAATTTACCAGAATGCCATTTGGTCTGAAAAACTCACCTGTAACATTTCAGAGACTTATGGACGAATTCTTGCGAGGATTGGACGAAGCAGTTTGTCAGTTGTACATGGACGACCTGCTAGTGTTCAGGAAATCAGAGAATGACCATGTGAAACACTTGAAGAGCGTGTTTCAGAGAATGAGGGAGTCCGGCCTCAAACTTTTCCGAGAAAAGTCAGCACTAGGGCAAGATCAGATAATTTTTTTGGGGCATACCATCTCCCGCAAGGTGTGTGACCGGGAGTCCAGAAGGTGTCGGCTCTGCAAAGGATGGAGGTACCAACAGATGTGACGGGAATTCGGCGATTACTAGGAGCATTAAATTACTAACGAAGGTTTGTTCCGGATATGGCAGAGTACCTTGTGCCCCTTAATAATTAGTTAAATAAAGGAAGCAAGATAATAGTGACACCAAGCATAACACATAACATCCGGAAATGCATTGATAAACTTCAACGGGAACCAATTCTTGCATTCCCCGACTTCGAGAAACAGTTTACGCTCACAACAGATGCAAGTGAGTATGCTCTAGGAGCGGTGTTGGCACAGGAAACAGAAGAGGGAGAGCGTCCTGTAGCCTATGCCAGTAGGCACCTCACCGAAGCGGAAGCCAGATACAGTGCCTTAGAACGGGAACTTCTAGGAATCGTGTGGGCTGTGGAGCATTTCCGGCCCTATGTATTTGGAAGGCGCTTTAGGGTCCACACTGATCATAGACCGTTGCAGTGGGTAGGGCAATTGAAAGAGTCATCCGCGCGCATCACCAGATGGAAGGAGATCTTCAACTAGACATCACATACAAGCCTGTTAAAGACAATGTTGTTGCTGACTGGCTCTCAAGGGCAATAATGGTCAATGCGATCGATGATAATCAGGGAGAACCATTTGGACATGCTAGACAGTTCTTGATAGAGTGGACCCTGGAAGAAGAAAATCAGCAGCAGAAGCGGTGTTAAGAGCCCTACGCACCTTGTTCCAGTTTTACGGCGTACCGGAATTTGTTCTAAATTCGGGCATAACGAAATCCGATTTTTGGAACATGTGGTATCTCAAAAAAGTGTACAGCCGGATAAGGAACGTGTGAAAGCGATCCATGAAGCTCCTTTACAGAGCAATGCCCACGGAGTGGCCTGGGTATTATTAAGTTCATCCCGGGGATTGCGGAAATTACGCATCCACTTTGCGAAATTTTAAAGAAAGGGAAACGATTCTGCCTAGGTCCTTAACAGGTCGCTTGTCGAGGAATACCGTCAGATTCTAACAACGCCTTTTACTGGCCTTCCCCGATTTCCATAGATCATTCAAAGTAACCACAGACGCTAGCGAGTTGGCTATTAGGGCCGTTCTATCTCAGTATTTTGAAGAGGGCGAAAAACCCATTGCATATGCTGGACGAAAATTAAATTGAGCTGAACAACGATACAGCGCTATTGAACGCGAACTTTTAGCAGTGGTATGGGCTGTAGAATATTTTAGGCCTTACGTTTAAGGCAGAAAGTTCAAACTCGTAACAGACCATAAACCCCTCCAACACCTCGGATCACTAAAAGAATCGTCAGCACGAGTATCGCGATGGAAGGATAGGCTCGCGGCAAATAACTTCCACATTGTGCAAAAGAAAGGTGTCGACAATGTAGTGGCCGCTTGGTTAACGCGAGACCTAGTGGTGAACGCGATCGAGGACGAGGAAGTACCTGTCGAACCGTTTGCGCTAAGGTATCTATGCGAATGGGTGGAGAGCGACTCGGAAATTCCAGTAGCCCAGAGTGAATCAGACGGGAACGCAACACCAACAGAGAGACCCGCGGAACTTCCGGAAATCTCTGAAATAATCAACGATAAAAAGTTTCAAATTTATTCTTAATTTAAAACAAATTTGATCCTTTTTTTTCTCAACTTTATTCTTTACAACTTTTCCAACGTTTCGACCCTCAGGTCATTCTCATATTGATGTCATTTCCTTTTTCAAATCTTAAAAATGCAGGGCAATTGCCTTCGTCCCATATAACTTTTTCTAAATAATAATTTTTATGTATGAAACTGTATGAAGGAAGGTTCTGTTTTAAGTTGGAAATGTGAATGAAGAAAGGAAGAAAAGTGTTTTATAAAAGGTTTAAATCTAGAAAAAAAAAATTATCATTTAGAAAGAGTTATATGGGACAAAGGCAATTGACCAGCATTTTTAAGATTTGAAAAAGGAAATGACATCAATATGAAGGTATCCTTGAGAATGACCTGAGGGTCAAAACGTTGGAAAAGTTGTAAAGAATAAAGTTGAGAGAAAAAAAGGATCAACTTTGTTTTAAATTAAGAATAAACTAAACCACTCTCAAACAAGAATAAATAAAATTAATCTAAAGTTTCAAATTGTTATTAAATCCAAACAGGCCGCCGAAACAGAAACAAGGGTGAGTGTTTACAAAGGACTATCGACTATATTGATCCGCACGCCCGCTACATTAGAGGAAAATGAACTGGAGCGTATATTTACGGAATTCGCGAGATCCGGTCACAGTTGCCACGTGTTCGTAGGAAATAATGTAATAGTGAACAAACTAAAAAGATTGTGGAGACAAGAGCGAGTAGGCGTGGGTTATCCTTGAACCAAATGTCTACTACAGGTAGAGACGATCGCCGACCCAGAGGCGCAACAAAAACTCGTCGCCGACCACCACGCTGACAAAACGAATCAGAAGGGTACAGAGGAAACCTTGCGCGCTCGAAAACGGCTTTACTTCTGGAAATCTATGAGGCGCATCGTGGGTGACTGTATCGCGACGTGAGTCATATGTCAACAGACCAAGTACGATCGCCGACCAGTAGCCCCACCCACCACACTCGAGCCCTTACAATCGGTTCAAGTGGACATATACTCTTATGAGAAACAGTCGTGACTAACAGTGGTTTACCCATTCAGTAGAATTGCGATGGCCTACCCTATCGAAGGGAAGACCCCCGGGGCGGTATGGGAGAGGATCCTCCAATGGTGTGCAGCCTACGGGGTACCGGACAAAATAACATCAGATTGCGATAGGGAATTTGATAATGCGCTAATTCGCAGTGAGAGCAAAATGTTGGGGATTACCTGGCGACTCAACACTCCCCACCACATCAAGGGCAGGGGCGCGGTTGAACGATTGCACAACACGCTAGGGGAACATCTTCGGTTGCTCAAGTTAGGGCGCAATCTCGAACCATACCAAGCCATGCGGCGCGCAGTTATAGCGTATAACAATACTACCCACGCGGCCACTGGATTATCATCAGTAGAGGTAGTGTTCGGACAAAGGCGTCGCGATAGGGGAGACCTTATTACAACCAACAACAACGATCTCAGAGCGAAACTTTATCAAAAAAGGGTGCAGCGCAAAGAGACATGGGCGAAAGTACAAAAAGGTTGATACGCGAAAAACAACTACGAGTTCAGGTTATGTTTAATGTATTAGGGCTCTACAATGCATACTTGAGTGTTATTTTATGGTTTAAGTGTGAGGGAAATATTTCTTAATATTAAGTGTAGCTCAGAAGAATAGGAGCACGTATATGTATATATATTTTTTCCCTCTTTGTAAGATATTTAGTTTTATTTAGTTTATTTATTTGTTATTTAGTAATAGTATTATTATTAGTCTATTTTAATCATAACTTATAATGTTTTTATTTTTGTTTATAATAAGTGTAATTTTTTGATCATTTGCTTCTTGAAGTTACTCCCTTCTGCTGCTCATCCATGCACTGAAATTCTAACTACCTCTAGTTCACTGTTGTTTTTTATAAATCCATTATTTTCGCCTGCTTCAACAAGATTAAGCTGTTTCGCCAATCACACAACTTGCCAGATCTACTTACCAAACTTTCATCACAACAAAATATTGTACAAGTAAATATGTTTTAAAGTAAAATTTCGAAATTTATTGAACTTTTTTTTTAATATGGGGTAGACAAATACCCCGTGACAATTCCGTGATTGTTTTCTTACCTGTTATATTTTGTGTAAATATCTGGAATAAGAATCCTTGTTATCAGGTTTATCTTGTTTTAAATCTAGTAATTAAACATTGTTTACTAAAATAAAAAAAAGAGGAAAAAGGTTTGGTAAATAAATACAAATAGTTTCACTATGAGGCGTTCTATTTTTTAAATTCAAATATTTGTACTACATTGAAGACATTAGATAATAAATATTTCACTTGATCGATTCCTTGGATGGAACTAGAAGACTCTAATATACCTAATTATAATAAATTAACTAATAATACCGTATATACAAATAGTAGTAATTCAGCAATTTTAACTGAAATAGAAAAAAAAGTGTGGCAAAAAAATAAAAATATTTTCACCGTGAGGCGTTCCATTTTTTAAATTTAAATTATTATGTTACATTACAGACATTAGACAATAATAAATATTCCACATGATCAATGCTCCGAAAAGAACTAGAAGACATTGCGCTAATATGAAGTTTATTATAAAATTAGCTAACATTTATTTTGGAAATGAAACGTCCTTGATTTTGTACGCTCTTCTGTAAATCAGAGTCCTTAGCGTAACTGAGGTGTTGCTATATCTATTACCCTAGATGGAAAGCTTTTAGTAAATCCAAATGGCTTATTTTTTATAATCTATTGTTACATTACTGGAATTTAAATTTGATAAATATAAAGAAAAGACAATTCTGTTAAAAGAAAATAACAATAAACAAACCATATTATAAAGCGTAAAAAATAAAAATAAATAAACGAGTTACCCTAGGTTCAGTAATATAAAAAAAAAAAAACTATAAAAGAAATGGAATCATTTGTAAAAATAGTACAAATAATATCATATACTATAATATGATACTAATACTTATTATATAATATAGCTTAGCACATCGTCAACAATAAAATTGACCCCAGTTAACTATATCACTTTTGGCTAGATCATTTATTTCAATTCGAAATATTAAATTACAAAAATAAAAAACAATATATTACAAACTATCATGAAACTTTTACTTATTCTTCAAAGCTCTCTTAAACTTTAACTAATTATATATGCACTATTTTTGTAGAGTTGGATCCCACAGGATTTGTTTGCCCTCAGTGAAGTACTCAGCGAAGCGAGCGCCGCTTCCGCTACGCCACTGCAACCATGATAATTTGATTTAGCGCTTCCTTTTCCAGATATTTTCTTATTGGTCTCTTAACCATTATCGTTTTGAGAGTTTGCTTTATTAATTATATACTGATCACATATTTGCTATGTAGAGAGTCCGATATTACTGCGATTTTGCAAATAACACAATAATTTAACTTGTCTATCAGATAAAAAAGATTGATGAATTGATTTGTTCATTAGTGAAAAGGATAGGGATGAATCCCAAAGCACTTCTGGAGGACGATTTGGAATTTTATGGAATAATTATCACACAAACTGCTAAATTATATTATTCTCAATATAATTAAATAAATTATATTTAATTTGACAGTAAATAATAATTTTATAATGACACGGACATTAATCTATAAACTACAAAGGAAATTTTTAAAATTTCATGTTTTAAAGTGGGATGAATCTGAAATTTAAAATGTTATCAAAATTAGTTGAATAAAGATTCACAAAAAAAAAAAAAATAATTATATATTTTATATTAATGATATCTTCCCTGTTTAAGGAAGGGAATCTATAACAAAGGATAAAGTAGCCCTACAGAGTTGCTTCTTTAATTGTTCCCAATAATGAAATACCAAAAGCATGACAATTACTATGCGTTGTCGCACAAGTGATATTTGATTTGTTTTCCCAATCTTCGTAATTTATGTACTTGATGACATTTTCGGTGCCTATTTTAAAAGAATAAGGTATTCCCAATTTAACACCCGGCAACTTTTGTACCGATAGGGATATTTGGTTTTTCAAAATATGTTTGATATTACCACTAGGAAGTGATTTCTTTAAGTAATATGACGAAGTGATGTTCAGTTGGGTAGTGGAAAGATATCCTATAACCTCTTGGTGTCCTTTCCAAGAAGCGGCGTAATTCAAAGCTGTGAAGCCCCATTTGTCTTCCTTGTTTATATTTAGCAGAGCTTGGCGAAGAATTTTCACAATGGTTGAGTGGCCTCTGGCAGCGCTGCGGTGCAATGCAGTCCTCCCTTTGACATCAGGCCGAAGACTTTCGACCCCAGCCTGTAAGAGCAATGCTACTACCTTGGTGTGTCCTTCTCTTGAGGCAATGAACAAAGGAGTTTCGTGATCCTTATTCACAGATACACTTTGAGTCATTTCCTTTCCTTTCATAAGTAACTCGAACAATACATTGGAACGACCATATAGTGCGGCGTAATGGATAGGTTGGTTAAGCAACACATCTCTTCTAGATAGGTCAGCTTTATATAATAAAAGTACATAAATGATCGTTGAATAATTTCCCATAGATGCTAAATGTAACGGTGTCATTTTTTTGAGATCCGTTTTATGGATATCTGCCCCACGAAATATAAGATTATCTACGATCTCTAATTGTTCCACTTCTGTGAATTTAGTGCTCCATTCGCACGCCAGGTGGAGTGGTGTGCTTCCATTTTCGTTTCTACTGTCGACCAAAGCTCCAAAATTAGTCATCGACCGCACCACCCTCAGAAATCTTTCTCTTGAGGCGAAATGTAATGGCGTCATACCAAGAAGGTCAGCTGCATCTATTTCTGCTCCTGCCTTCATCAACATATTCACTGTTTCGTCGTGGCCTTGGAGAGAAGCTAAATGCAATGGAGTTCTGAGATCAGTAGTCTTCGCTTCTCTTTCAGCACCACGATTCAGTAACAGCTTGGCTATTTCCAGAGATCCGTTGAGAGCTGCAAAATGGAGTGCTGTGTATCCACTTTTGTCTGCTTGGTCTATGGCAGCTGGTGGATCGGAAAGCAGTGATTCGACAATAGCAAACATCCCTTGTCTGGAGGCGACGTGAAGTGGAGTCGTACCGTTGATATCGACAGAGTTTTTATTGGATCCGGAATCCAAAAGGAGTTTCACAACTTCAATATGACTGTCACAGGCGTAGTGAAGCGGGGTATATCCCCTTTTATCCCTAACCTCCAATGAGGCACCATAAGATATCAACAGTCCAACCATTTCATTGAAGCCGTGGTAGGAGGCGACGTGCAGTGCTGTCACATTATGCATCTCTATCACTTTATTTTGAGACGTAACGACCTTTACATCACAAACTGCATCTAAAACATTAAGGAAATCCTTCTTAGCAATTCTACTCGAACCTGTTTTCAAAATTAATTTCACGTAATCAGTTCGATTTGACAAAACGGCTAAAGTAAGGGGGAGATTGCCGTGGATATCTTTTTGCATAATATTTGCTCCGTAAGAGATGAGCAGATCAATTCCTTCTGTGAACCGCGTCCCAATAGCATGGTTCAGAATGATCGTTGGATAGGAAGCTAAATTTTCAGTCTTACCCAAAAGTAGCATTACAATATCTATTAATTTATTTGAAACTGCATCGAAAAGAATCTTCGAACCTATGAAACTATTATCCTCTACCTTGGCTCCATTATCTAGGAGTAATCTTATCACTTCTTCAGATAAAGGATCAAAGGCTAAGTCTAACGGTGTTCGCCCATCTTCGCTCAAAACATTTGCATCAGCATTGTTAGACAAAAGGAATTTAATTAGCAGAGTGTCGTTTCTTCTGATCGCTAGGTGTAAGGCCGTGACATTATTACAGCCTCTTCTATTGACGTCATCTCCGTATTCTAGCAAGGTCTTTATCACATCTAAATTTCCATTATTAGCCGCCCACTGCAGAGGGGTGAAGCAAACAAAATCTTCGATACTGGCACTGGCTTTCTGGGACAGCAGATAGCCGACGACTGGAGCATAACCTATAGCAGCAGCTTCGTGGAGCACTGTTTGGTCTAGAAGATTTTGAGAATCCACTTCGGCCCCGTATTCTACGAGAGTCTTCATTGTGATGACTATTTCATTTCCTATCGCTGAATTTATAGTAGTGTTGTTCATTATTCCCAGACCAGCAATGTCTGGAATGTTTAGTTCTTCTTTGAGATATATCTTTGAATTTTCATAATCTTTACGTACCGCGAAATTGAGAGGTGTCTTTCCATTTTCTCCTTTATTATTGACATCTGCACCGCGATCAAGAAGCATCTTAATCACTTCAACGTTTCCACCCGAAGCTGCAAAGTGTATTGCGGCATTACCGCTATTCTCTCTTAATTCTAAGGAAGCGTTTTTTGAAATTAGTAAATTCACAATAGCTTCATCACCATTCAATGCAGCGACCATCAAAGCTGTCATTCCATTATGTCTCAGGTAATCGACGTCAGTTACGTTCTTAAGAAGGATTCTGGTCATGTTGAAATTCTTCTGTGTTATTGCTAAATACCATGGAGTGATGCCAATGTGATTCTTTATATCCACTCTGGCTTTATTCGATAACAATAAGTTGATAATAGATATGTAGCCCTTTTCGACCGCGATATGTAGCGGAGTCATACCATTATTTCCGTTACTATTGATATCTGCACCGTGGTCCACAAGTATCTTGACAATATTGACTCGATTTGAGAAGACTGCTTTATGAATTGCAGTGTCGTTTTTATCATCTCTTATACTTACACTTGCATTTTTATACAACAACAAATTAACCATTGATTCGTAGCCATCCTGAGCAGCGATGTGTAAAGGTGTACGACCATTAGATCCTTTAAGATTAACATCAGTAGCACGGTCAATAAGTGCCATAGCAATATTGGAGTTATTTTTATAAAGTGCTAAATGTATTGGAGTGTCCTCTAGAATATCTCTTGTGTTTACGCTGGCATTTTTGGTCAGAAGAAGATTCACGATCGATTCGTAGCCCTTCTCAGCGGCTAAGTGTAACGGTGTACTTTCTAAAGAATCTTTAACGTTAACATCTATTGCGCGGTCGATAAGAATCTTAGCACTATTGAGATGTTCATAAGAAAGTGCTATATGTATTGCAGTTAGATTGAAATTGTCTTTAATTTCAACACTAGCATTTTTGGAAAGTAGCAATTTCAAGATGGAATCGTATCCCTCCTCAGCAGCGATATGTAAAGGTGTTTGACCAAAAGATCCTTTAACATTAACATCTGTTGCGTGGACGATAAGTATCTTTGCAATTTTGATATTTTTATTAACAAGTGCTAGATGAATAGCAGTGTCATTATTATCGTCTCTACTGTCAACACTCACATTTGAAGACAACAGTTGATTTATGATAGATTCGTTGCCTTCCTTAGCAGCGATATGTAATGGTGTAAGTCCACCTTTGGTGACCTTGTTGAAATAACCATTTACTATGGGGAAGCTTAGTGAAGTATCATCTAATTCAATATTCGAATCAAATAGCTCCTTTTGATCGTTGTTCACCTGAAAAAAACAAAACATTATTGATAAATTAATGTACTGTCTCATTTTATTCTTATACCAGGGCATTCAAAAAGTCCTGTCGTTTTTCGTTTGTTCGTTGTTTATTTTGTTTCTAGAGTGTTTGCTAATTAATTCCGTTCAATACAACTTTTATCCATGTAAACAAAAATGTTTATACTTTATGAATAGGAGGCTAAGGAGGATTAATTTAATGCAGTCACCATCCAACTGTCTAGTTAAAATGATTCCAGTTGAA